>NC_056614.1:681380-913880 GCF_018340385.1 Cyprinus carpio
ATTGCTTTAGCTGAAGAAAAGTGACCTACTTGTAGGAAGCCAGAAAGGTTCACAGCAACATCACCACAATGTTGATACTTTTTCCAGTGGTATACGGTGCTTAAATGTGTACATCTCTTTACCATTCACATAAACCTGATGAATTGAAGCAACACAGCCCATGTGAGGACAAGGTCCTGGCGCTTCCTTTGGTAGTGTGTTGAGGTCTCGAGAAATACAAGCACGTGCCTGCAATCCGCCTCAGATTTGATGACGAAGGGGCATCATCAAAGGCTTCTCCTTATTAAAGGGGTTTTCAGAACACTTTTCCTCAGTTCCCCACAACTGCCATTTTATTACACTGTTCATGAAAGCCACCTTCTGGTCCATTCGAGGGGATTGAACTGGAAAGCCATGTCATCGTTGCTGGACGGCCCAGTCTTGAAATTTATTTCAAATCTGCATGGAAGTTCAAGTATGTTGAAGCAACCAAATCCCAAAATATCGAATTCTTTGTTAAATTTGGTGAATTGTTCAATGATGTTTTTCCTTACTGGTCAGCATTTGGTAGGGAACAGCTCCTGTAAGTGGTAGGCCATGCCTTCCCTCAAGTCCTCCCCTGAAAGTGGTGCCTTACATAAGGAAGTTTCTACAGTAAACGCAAGAAGAATAGGCATCAAGCGTAGTATAAATCAAGATTCCTCTTAATAGCGTGTTTGCAAGCTCACTGGCAAATGGAAATTTGGAATTTCAACCACAATTAAAAATGGCCATCAGAATCTTGTAAAACTGTGGTAAGAGAATTCCAATTGGGTGGTAAAAAACGTTCTGATGTATTGCCTCTTGTTTCCATTGAGTGCTTGCACTTTGTTGTGCTTTCAGAAGTAACTGGTAAAGATCGGTAACTCACAGGGTTTTGGACTGGCTGCAAGATCTTTGATTGTACGGTGGAATGTACCCCATGTGAGCTGCCCAGAGTGGTGATTTTTGTTATAACTTCTGTAGGAGATACAGATGCACTCCAGTTCTAATGTGGGAACAGAGAAAAGTGAATTTAGAAAGCTGTTCACCCTCATAGCCATTCTCACTGGATTCTGTGACAGTATCATCAATGCCAAATTGCTTTAGCTGAAGAAAAAAGTGACCTACTTGCAGGAAGCCAGAAAGGTGCACAGCAACATCACCATTGATATTTAATGTTGACACTTTTTCCAGTGGTATCTGTTGCTTGAATGTGTACAGCTCTTTACCATTCACATAAACCTGATGAATTGAAGAAACACAGCCCATGTGAGGACAAGGTCCTAGCTTCCTTTTAGTAGTCTGCTTGTGTTGTCTCGAAATAAAAGCACGTACCTGGGAAATCCTTCAGATTTGATGACAGAGAACATCTCAAAGGCTTCTCTCCTTTTTTAAAGGGGTTGTCAGAGACACTTTCCTCAGTTTCCCCAGCTGCCATTTATTACACTGTTCATGGCCACCTTCTGGTCCATTCGAGGATTGATTGGAAAGCCATGTCATCATTGCTGGACGGCCCAGTCTTGAAATTTATTTCAAATCTGCATGGAAGTTCAAATATGTTGAAACAAAACCAAATCCAAAAAACTGTGAATTCTTTGTGTCCAATTTCCCAAATTGTTCAATGAAGTGTTTCCTTACTGGTCAGCAATTGTGGGGAACAACTCCTGTAAGTACAAGGCCATGCCTTCCCTCAGTCCTCCTGAAAATTGTTGCCACGTAAGGAAGGTTCTGCAGTAAACACAAGAAAATAGGCATCAGCGTATATAATCAGATTCTTAAAAGCTTGTTTTCAAACTCACTGAAATGGAAATATGGAATTTCAACCACATTTAAAATGGCCATCAGAATCTTTAAACTGTGGTAAGACAATTCCCACTTAGGTAAAATAGTTCTGATGTACTGGTTTCTTAAGTCTTGCCTTTGTTGTGCTTTCAGAAGTCACTGGTAAGATCGTCCACTCACAGGGGTTTTGGACTGGCTGCAAGATCTCTGCGGTGTACAGTGTAATGTTGCTCCCATGTGAGCTGCCCATATTGGTGATTTTTTGTATAACTTCTTAGCGATACAGAGCACTCCATTTCTAATAATGTGGAACAGAGAAAGTGAATTTAGAAAGCTGTTCGACCCCTCATACCATTCTCACTGTGGTTTCTGTGACAGTATCATCCATGCTGCCCAAATTGCTTTAGCTGAAGAAACAAGTGACCTACCTTGTAGGAAGCCAGAAAGTTTCACGAGCAACATAAACCACTGATATTTAATGTGATACTTTCCAGTGGTATCATACGGTGCTTAATGTTACGCCTTTAACCATTCACAAAACCGTGATGACTTGAAGAAACACAGCCCCTGTGAGGAAGCTCCTAGCTTCCTTTTAGAGTGCAGTGGTCTCGATCTTAAAACACCTTACCTGATATCCTTCTGATTTGATGACAGTGAACACTCAAAGGCTTCTCCCTTTTTAAAGGGGTTGTCAAGACACTTTCCTCCTCAGTTCCCCAACTGCATTTATTCTACTGTTTCATAGGCCAACTTTCTGGTCCATTCGAGTTTGAACGGAAAGCCTGTCATCATTTGCTGACGCCCAGTCTTGAAATTTATTTCAAATCTGCATGGACGTTCAAATATTTGAGCAACCAAATCCCAAAACAGTGAATTCTTTGTGTCCAATTTCTCCATTTGTTCAATGTGAATGATTCCTCTACTGGCAGCATTAGTGGGAACAACTTACTCCCTTAGTACAAGGCCATGCCTTTTTCCCTCAGTCCTCCTGAAATTGGTGCCACGTACGAATTCGGCAGTAAACCAAGAAAATAGGCATCACGTCTATAAGCATTTCTTAAGCAGGTTGTCAACTCACGAAATGGAATATGGGATTTCATCCACATTGAAAATGCATCATAATCTTTAAGTTATCTGTGTTAGAAAATGCTTATGGGTAACAGAGTTTCTCTGATGTAATGCCGTTTATTCTTAAGTGCTTGCACTTTGTTGTGCTTTCAGAGTCACGGGTAAGATCGGTCACTCACAGGTTTTGGACACGGCTGCAAATCTCTGATTGTACGGTGGAATGCCCCATGTGACTGCCAGAGTGGTGTTTTTGTTATAACTTCTGTAGAAATACAGCTGGCGCTCCAGTTTCTAAAGTGAGAACAGGAAAATGACTTGAGAGAAAGCTGTTTCACCCTCAAAGCCATTTCTCACCTGGATCTGTGACAGTAACATTCATGCTGCCTCATTGCTTTAGGCTGAAGAAAAAGTGACCTCTACTTTTATGAAAGCCAGAAAGTTTCACTAAGCAACATCACCACTGATATTTAAACGTGACACTTTTTCCAGTGGTTACGGTGCTTAAACTTGTGTAATCCCGTCTTTACCATCACATAAACCTGTGAATGACGCAACACAGCCCATGTGAGGACAGGATCCTACCTCACTTCCTTTTAGGAGTGCGGTGAGTCTCTCGAACTAAAGCACGTACCCTGATATCCTTCAGATTTGATGACAGAGAACATCTCAAATGCTTCTCCTTTTTAAATGGGTTTTCATAGACACTTTTCCTCAGTTCCCCAAATGCCATTTATTACACTGTTCATAGCCACCTTTCTGTCCATATCGAGATTAAGTGGAAAGCCTTGTCCTTCCGTGCTGGACTGACCAGCTCGTAATTTAGCACAAATCTGCATGTAGTTCAAATATGTTAAAGCAACTACATTCCTATTAACGAGTGAATTGTTTGTGTCAAATTTCCCCAGAATTTTTCACATTGAAGTGTTCCTTACTGGTCATCAATTAGTGGGAACAACTCCCGGTAAGTACAAGGCATGCCTTCCCTCATCCTCCTGAAATTGGTGCCATCCTAATGAATGTTCTTCAGTAAACCAGAAATCGCATCCAAGCGTATATAGATAATATTTTTAAAGCACAGGTTTTCACTCACTGAAATGGAATATGAATTTCAACCACATTTAAAATGGCCATCAGAATCTTTCCAGCTGTTGGTAAGACAATTGGTTTTTTGGTAAATAGTTCTGATGTACTGCTGTTTTTCATTAAGGGTGCTTGCACTTGTTGTGCTTTTCAGAAGTCCACTGGGAAAGATCGGTCACTCACAGGGTTTCGGACTGGCTGCAAGATCACTGACTGTACAGTGGAAACTCCCTCTTGTGAGCTACCCAGAGTGGAGATTTTTGTTGTAACTTCTGTAGGAAATACAGATGCGCTCCAGGTCTAATGGGGACAGAGAAAAGTGACCTTTAGAAAGGCTCTTCACCCTCCAAGGCCATTCTCACTGGATCCGTTACAGTATCATCCATGCTGTCACATTGCTTTAGCTGAAGAAAAAGTTTGACGCTACTTGTAGGAGCCAGAAAGGTCCCAGCAACATCACCACTGATATTTACTGTTTGAAACTTTTTCCAGTGGTAACGTTGCTTTGAATGTGTACACTCTTAACAGTTCACATAAACCTGGATGAATTGAGGCAACACGACACGCCCATGTGAGGACAAGGTCACTAGCTTCCTTTTAGTATGTGTTGATCTCGAAATAAAAGCACGTACCTGAAATCCTGCAGATTTGATGACAGAGAACATCTCAAAGGCTTCTCGCCTTTAAAGGGGTTGTCAGAGACACTTTCCTCGTTCCCCAACTGCCATTTATTACCTGTTCATGGCCACCATTCTGGTCCATTCGAGATTGAACTGGAAAGCCATGCACATTGCTGGACGGCCCAGTCTTGAATTTATTTCAAATCTGCAGGAAGTCAATAATGTTGAAGCAACCAATCCCAAAAACTGGTGAAATTCTTGTGTCCAATTTTCCCCCAAATTGTTCACTGAAGTGGTGTTCCTCCTTATGTCTCTTTGTGGAACAACTCCCTGTAGTACAAGGCCATGCCTTCCCTCAGTCCTCCTAAAATTGTGCCACGTAAGAAGGTTCCTGCAGAACACGAGGATCGAATAATAGGCATCACGTATAAAGCATATTGCTTAAAGCTGTTTGCACTCCTGAAATGGGAATAATGGAATTTTCAACCACATTTAAAATGGCCAGCAGAATCTAAAACTGTGGTAAGACAATTCCACTGGTAAATGTTCGGATGTACTGCTTGTTTCATTAAGTGGTTTGCACTTTGTTGTGCTTTCAGAAGTCCGGGTAAGATCGGTCACTCACAGGGTTTTGGACTGGCTGGAAGATCTCTGAATTGTACGGTTGAAACCTCCCCATTGGGAGGTGCCCAGAGTGGTGATTTTTGTTGTAACCTTCTTTAGGAAACTACAGAATGCGCTCCAGTTCTAAAGTGCAACAGAGAAAAGTGACTTTAAAGAAAGCTGGTTCACCCCAAGCCATTCTCACTTGGATTTCTTTACAGTATCATTCAGGCTGTCACATTGCTTTAATGCTGAAGAAAAAGTGACCTACTTGTAGAAGCCAGAAAGGTTCACAGCAACATCACCACTGATATTAATGTTGACACTTTTTCCCAGTGGGGTATCGGTGGTTCTTAATGTTACAGCTCTTTGCCATTCACTAAACCTGATGATTGAAGCATACACGCCCTGTGAGGACCAAGGTCCTAGCTTCCTCCTTTTAGTAGTGCGTTGAGTCTCGATAAGCAACGTACTCCTGAAATCCTTCAGATTTGAGGACAGAAGAACATCTCCAGGCTTCTCCCCCTTTTAAAGGGTTGCAGAGAACACTTTTCCTCAGTTCCCCCACTGCCATTTAGTACTGTTCATGGCCACCGCTGTCCATTTCGAGGATGGAACTGGAAAGCCCATGTCCTCATTGCTGGACGGCCCGTCCTGACAATTTGATTTCAAAATCTGCATGGAATTCAAAATGTTAAGCAACCCAATCCCAAACCAGTGAAGGCTTTTGTGTCCAATTTCCCAAATGTTTAATGAATGTTTCCTTACTGGTCAGCATCAGTGGGAACAACTCCCTGTAAGTACAAGGCCATGCCTTCCCCAGTCCTCCTGAATTGGTGCCACATATAGAAGGTTCTGCAGTAAACACAAGAAAATAGCATCAGCGTATATATGCCAGATTTTAAAGCAGTTTTTCAACTCACTGAAATGGGAATATGAATTTAACCAATTTAAATGGCCAGTCGAATCTTCCGCTGTTGTAATACAAGTGATTTTTGGGTAAAATAGTTCTGATGTACGCGGTTTCAGTGTAGTGCTGCACTTTGTTGTGCTTTCAGAAGTCACTGGGAAAGAAATCGGTAACTCACAGGGTTTTTGGACTTGGCGTGCAAGATCTCTTTGTACTGTGTATGTGCCCCATGTGAGCTTACCCAGAGTGGTGATTTTTTTGTTATAACTCTGTAGGAGATACATGATGCCTCCAGTTCTAAAGTGTGAGAACAGAGAAAAGTGATTTAGAAGCGTTCACCCTCAAAGCCATTCTCACTGGATTTGGGACAGTATCCATCCATCTGCCAAATTGCTTTAGCTGAAGAAAAAGTGACCTAACTTGTAGAAGCCCGAAAGGTTCACAGCCACATCACCATTGATAATTAATGTTGACACTTTTTTCCAGTGGTAGCGGTGCTTGAATGTGTACAGCTCGTTACCATTCACATAAACCTGATGAATTGAGCAACACAGCCCATGTGAGACAAGGTCTTAGCTTCCTTTTAGTAGTTGCGTTGATTCTTGAATTAAAAGCACGCCACTGAATCCGTCAGATTTGATGACAGAGACATCTCAAAGGCTTCTCCACTTTTTAAAGGGGTTGTTCAGAGACACTTTCCTCAGTTCCCCAACTGCCAGTTATTACACTGTTCATGCCACCTTCTGGTCCATCGAGGATTGACTTGGAAAGCATGTCCATCATTGCTGGACGTCCCAGTCCTTGAAATTTATTGCAATCTGCATATGGACGGTTCAATTATGTTGAAAGCAACCAATCCCCAAACCAGTGAATTCTTTTTTCCATTTCACAAATGTTTTCAATGAAAGTGTTCTACTGGTCAAGCAGTAGTGGGAACACTCCCTTTAAGTACAAGGCCCATGCCTCCCTCTGTCCTCCTGAAATTGGTGCCACAGACGGAAGGTTCTGCAGGGTAAAACACACGAAAATAGGCACAGCGATATATCATATTCTAAGGTTGTTTCCACTCACCTGAAATTGAAATATGGAATTTCAACCACATTTAACAAAAATGCCATCAGAATCTTTAAACTTTGGTAAGAACAATTCCCACTTGGGGGTAAATCGTTTCTGATGTACTGCGTTTCATTAAGTTTTGCCTTTTGTTGTGCTTTCAGACGTAACTGGTAAGAACGGTAACTCACAGGGTTTTTGGACTGGCTGCAAATATCTTTGATTGTGACGTGTGGAGATGTACCCATGTAGCTAACCCAGATTGGGATTTTTTTCTAACCTTTCTGTAGGAGATACAGATGCATCCATTCTAAAGTGCGAACAGAGAAAAGTGATTTACGAAAAGCGTTCACACCTCAAAGCCATTCTCCTGGATTCTGTGCCATATCATCCTCGCTGGCACATTGCTTTAGCTGAGAAAAAAAGTGACCTACTTGTAGGAATCCAGAAAGGTTCAACAGCACATCCACCATATGATATTTAACTGTTGACACTTGTCCCAGTGGTATACGGTGCTTGAATGTGTACAGCCTTTACCATTCACATAACCTGATGAATTGAAGCAACATAGCCCATGTGAGGACAAGGTCCTAGCTTCCTTTTAGTATGCTTGATCTTGAAATAAAAGCACGTACCTGAACTCCTCATATTCGAATGACAGAGAACTCTCAAAGGCTTCTCCCTTTTTAAAGGGGTTGTCAGAGACCACTTCCTCAGTTCCCCAACTGCCATTTAGTACACTGTTTATGGCCACCTTCTTGGGGGGTCCCCCCCCCTTCGAGGATTGAACTGGAAAGCCATGTCATCATGGCTGGCGGGGCCCAGTCTTGAAATTTATTTCAAATCTGCATGGAAGTTCAATATGTTGAAGCAACCAATCCCAAACGCAGGGAATTCCTTTGTGTCCAATTTCCTTTCCCAATTGTTCAATGAAGTGATTCCTACTGGCACATTAGTGGGGGAACAACTCCCTGTAAGTACAAGCCATGCTTCCTCGTCCTCCTGAAATTGGTGCCACATAAGGAAGGTTTCTGCAGTAACCACAAAGAAAATAGGCCCCAGCGTATATATGCATATTTTTAAAGCAGGTTGCAACCACTGAAATGGGAATATTGGAATTTCAACCACATTTAAATGGCCATCAGAAGTCTTCCAGCTGTGGTAAGACACTTGGGTTTTTTTGGTAAAAGAGTTCTGATGTTACTGGGCTGTTTCTTAGTGCTTGCACTTGTTGTGCTTTCAGAAGTCACTGGTAAAGATTGTACCATCACAGGGTTTTTGGACTGGGTCTGCAAGATCTCTGCTTGTAACGGTGGAATGTGCCGCATGTGAGCTGCCCAGAGTGGTGATTTTTGTTATAAAACTTTTGTAGGAAATACAGATGCACTCAAGTTCTAATTTGGGAAGCAGAGAAAAGTGACTTAGAAAGCTGTTCACACTCAAAGCCATTCTCACTGGATTTTTGTGAAAATAGCAATCCATGCTGCCAACTGCTTTAGGCTGAAGAAAAAGTACCTACTTGTAGAAGCCAGAAAGGTTCACAAGCACATCACCACTGATATGTTAATGGTGACACTTTTCCATGGTATACCGGTGCTTGAAGTATACAGCTCTTTCCATTCACATAAACCTGATGAATTGAAGCAACACAGCCCATGTATGACAAGCTCCTAGCTTCCTTTTAGGAGTGCATGAGTATCGATCTAAAAACACATCACTGTATCCTTCAGATTTGATGACAGTGAACATCTCAAATGCTTCCTCCTTTTTAAAGGGTTGTCAGAGACACTTTTCCCCTCAGTTCCCCAACTGCATTATTACACGGGTTTGGCCAACTCTGGTCCCTTCGAGGATTGATTGGAAAGCATGTCTCATGCGTGGACTTGCCAGTCTTGAATTTTTTTCAATCTTGCATGGAGTTCAATTGTTACGCAACTAAACCTAATAACTGTGAGTCTTTTGTGTCAACTTGCCCAGATTTTCAATGCAGTGATTCGTTACTGGTCAGCATTAGTGGGAACAACTCCCGGTAGTACAAGGCCATGCCCCTTCCCTCAGCTCCTCTCTGAATTGGTGGCCACATACGGAAGGTTCTACAGTAACCACAAGAAATAGGCATCAGCGTATATAATCAATCTTAAAGCTGTTTTTCAACTCCTGAAATGGAAATTTGGAATTTTAAACCACATTTTAAAATGGCCAGCAGAATCTTTTAAACTGTGGTAAGAGAATTCCACTTGGGTAAATAGTTCTGATGTACTGGCGTTCATTAGTGCGTGCACTTTGTTGTGCTTTCAGAAGTTCCTGTAAAAAGATCGTCACTCAAGTGTTTCGGACGGGCTGCAAGATCTCTGATTGTACAGTGGAAAGTCCCCCATGTGAGCTGCCCAGAGTGGTGTTTTTGTATCACTTTTGTAGAACTACAGATCCACTCCCATTGCTAATTTGGGAACAGAGAAAAATGACTTTATGAGCTGTCACGCTCAAAGCCATTTCATGGATGCTGTGACAGTATCATCATGTGCCAAAATGCTTTAGCTTAAGAACAAAGTGACCTACTTTTAAGGAAGCCAGAAAGGTCACAGCAACTCACCATTGAATATTAATGTTGACACTTTTCAGTGGTATACTGTCTTGAATGTAATACCGCTTCTTACCATTCACATAACCTGAATAAAAACCAAAGCACACAACCCGTGTGAGACAAGCTCCTAGCTTCCTTTTAGGGTCCATGTAGTGACTTAACAGCCATACCTGATATCCTTCCAGAATTTGATGACAGGGAACATATCAAAAGTTCTCCCTTTTTAAAGGGGTGTCAGAGACACTTTCCTTTGCTGCCCATTTTCTTTTTGGGTCCTGAAGCTGTTCAATACCACTTTCGGTGGTGCAGTCGAGGGTTGAAGTGGAAAGCAGTGTCATCACTGTCAGACTGCCCAGTCTTGAAATTAATTTCAAATCTGCAGGGAAGATTAAACTTTTTAAAACAACCAAATCCAAACAACAATTGTTAAATAAAAATAACAATTGTTTTTGTCCAAATTGGCCAACAAAAAAAATTCTTACTGGTCAGCATTAGTGGGAATAACTCCCTTTAAGTACAAGGCCATGCCTTCCCTCAGTCCTCCTGAAATTGGTGCCACGTAAGGAAGGTTCTGCAGTAAACACAAGAAAAGAGGCATCAGCGTATATAGGCATATCTTAAAGCAGGTGTTCACTCGTGAAATAAACAAATGTGGATGTCTTGCTGTTTGTTTTAAATTGGTGTTGTGTAAATTTTTGGTTAATGTGTCCTCGTGGCGCCGCAGACGGCTGCTTCAGTGCTTGGCTCTCCAGTGGTTTGGACTGTTTTTGTTAGTTTGTCCGTTTTTTGTTGTAACACGATCATTTCACCAGGGTGAACGCGGACATTCGGCAGAACACACCACAAAATCTTTTAACCCTGTAATTCAATTATCCATACGTTGTACACTGACTTGTTTCGGTGGAGCAGCTGCGCTTATCAAACTCTTCAAAAAGCGCAAACGTGGAAGCGAGCTGGTGCGCTCGTTAGACTCTGGAAGCGCGATTTCGAAAACGCCGTTGCCTAGCAGCATCCATCTGCTGGCAAATTCTCTCGCTCTCCTTACCCAACAAAACGGACGAAATCCTTCTGTCTTTCCCGCGGACAAATAAGGATTTAATCACACTCTGCTGCTCTGTGTTTCACGGAAACTCTGCTCAATGATCGCCATAAACGGATAGCGCGCCTTCCATCCTGCCGGGCTTTCAGATGTTCAAGAGCGGGACCCGCAGCGCATAATCAATGGGAAACGCGCGTCGGACATTCACTGCTTTTATGTCAATGAAACTTTGTGCCACAGATGTACCTGTTTAAAAGAGATGTGCTGGTCATATCTAGAAGTGCTTTTTGTCAACTGCCAGCCGTTCTTTCGCCGCGTTTCATTCGCCAAGGGAGTTTCACTCCGCTCATTCTGGTGAGCGCTATATCCTCCGCCAGTCAGCACGTAAGTCTGGCTTTACAGAAACCGCTGATCAGATCACAGAGACAGAAACAACAACACCCAGACTCGGTTTAATCATTCTTGGGACTTTAATAAAGCCAATCTCTCCCGCGAACTGCCAAAATACAGACAGCATGTTACATGTTCCTATTTTTGTTGCAGCCTAGCTGGCTGTCTGGTGCAGTCTAACAACCCTGGAGTCTGAACACTCTCAAACCAGTGGAGATGATTTGGACTTCAGAGGAAACCCCCCTGGCATCCCCCCACTACATCATGAACAGCACTGGGCCGTTATTGGAGTCATTCAGATGATTAATTGATTTCCTGGGGCAACATTACAAACCACCCACCCTCTATCAGGACTGACTGTGGGACAATAACATTGCTCCATTGTTTAAAAAGGGTCCTCAACAAAGGTTGTATTCATTCGCCAGATGTGAGGAGCTTAAAATGCCACAGGAGCTGCTTGAACAGTTTACTCAGCCGTCATTGAGCTCTGTCCTGGGCAATTCAATTAATCTGTCTGAGTGTGGTTTCAGCTACAAAATCAAAAATAGAGACTACAGAGGAACAGTTCGGTACTGGCCTGAAAGAATATTGGGTGCTCCCATGCACACCCTTCAAGAAACTGTAACATCCAGAGTGAGGAAAAGGACTCAGAAAATCACTCTGGATCCCGTCTCAATCCAAGTTTACCCCTTTTTGAACTTTTGCCATCTGGCCGGCGCTTCAGAGTGCAAATACCGGACAGTCAGGTACCAGGACCCCCAGGCACAAGAAACAGTTTCTTCCCCCAGGCCAATCTACCTCATGAACAGTTAAATGTTCACTAAAACACTTATGCAAAAAAAATGTGCAATTATTCTATATTTATTTGTTACCCCTAAATTCGCCCTCCAAGTACATCTCTGCTCTTACTCTATTCGGAAGACACAAAAAGCACTGTTCATACACAATTTATTATTGCAATTTGTTTTTTGTTCTTTGTTGTTGTTGTTGTCTCTGTGTACTGGAAGCTTATGTCACTAAAACAACTTCTTGAAGAGGTAAGCATACCTGGGCAATAAAGCTCTTTCGATTCTGAGTCTGTTTCAATTTGGTCATAACATCCACTCTTGGGTGATGAGCAGACGTGGGTTTCCCAGGCACTCTATTTCATTCGTCAGAAATCACATTTGACGTTGGGTACTCACAGGGTTTTTGGACTGGCTGAAGCTCTCTACGTCTGTGGAAAGTTCCCATGTGGTATGTCGACTGGTGAATGTTGTAGAAATGAAGATGCACTCCAGTTAATAGCAAATAGAGAGAGTTTTAATTTAGAAAGCTTTTAAATCTGCATTGTCTTTTCCGGGATTCTTACAAAGTATCAGCATGCTGCAATTATTCAACCCCCAACCCCAAAAAAGCTGTAGAAGAAATGATAACTTACTGCATGAAGCCAAAAAGACCACAACAACATGTCCACTGATATTTAATGTTGCCACTTTTGCCAGTGGAACTACGGTGTTTGAATGTGTACAGTTCTTTGACCATTCACATAAACTGATAAAAACCAAAGCAACACAACCCGCCTGGGTTTGTGAGGACAAGTCCTAGCTTTCCTTCCTTTAGGGGTCAATGTAGTGACTTTAAACAAATACCTGATATCCTTCCAGATTTGAATGACAGTGGAACATCATCCAAAAGTTTCTCCCTGTTTAAAGGGGTTATCAGAGAAGACACTTCTATGGCTTCCCATTTTCTGTTCCTGAAGCTGTTCAAATGACCACTTTTTGCTGGTGCAGTCGAGGGTTGAAGTGGGAAAGCATGTCATCACTGTCAGGACTGCCTCAGTCTGTAATTTTTGTATTGTTTCAAACCTGCAGTTGCGAAGCAGACGGAAAACTTTTTAAAACAACCAAATCCAAACAAACAATTGTTAAATAAAAACATAACCAATTGTTTTGGCCCAAATTGGCCAACAAAAACAATTCCTTACCATTCTGCCATTAGTGGAATAACTCCATTTTTAAGTACAAGGCCATGCCTTCTCTCAGTCCTCCTGAAATTGGGCCACATAAGGAGGTTGTCTGCAGTAAACACAAGAAAATAGGCATCAGAGTATATTAAACTAGATTCTTATGGCAGGCTTTGAACTTCTGAATTTTGTTTTTTTAGGTATGTAAAAAATCAGGCAAATTTTTCATGCACTGCTGTTTCTTTTAGTGGCGTGCCCTTTGTTGTGTTCTGAATCCTTGGTAAGTGTCTGTTACTCACAGGATTTGAACCGTGTTGCTCAGTGAAAGTCCCATCGTGTGGATGAATAGTTGGCAAATTATGTTCAGAGCCAGTCAACGACCAGCTTTCATCCAGCGTAGTGAATGCTCTCCACAAAAGTCATACTTGCACTCCGCCCAAAGACAGAAGATCCCCGTCCAGCTCTGTAAAAGCAAGATGGTAGGAGCTGAACTAACACAAGTATTTTTATCATTTCTACCAGACATTTATCTTTTTCTTCTTACTTAGTCAAGTGGTCCTTGTCTGCCTTTCCAATTGTAAGCCATGTCTTGCACATTACAAATCAAAGAATCAGATGTAGGAACATGATGAACATACTGAAGCATTTATCTGTGTGTTATCATAGCCTAATGCCAAAATAACAGGATTTTGGTGTGCCTGTGCCTGAGTAATGAAAAACTAAAATACAATTAATGTAATCTGAAAATATTGTAAAAGAGGAGGAATCACATCACCTCGGTGAATACCACGTCTTTGTCAACTGAAACTTCTCCTCCAACGCTTAAAGCAATGACACGATCCAGAGGTATACGATGTGCTTGAAAATGCCAACTTCGCTTCCATTCAAATACATCCTTCAGATTGAAAATTACTAATTTTAGAGTATCTTTTTCTGATCTTTTTGCCTTCACACGATGCACTCAATGAACAGGACAAAAACATCAAAACACACCTGATAATTTTCAGAATTTTACGGCAATGATCAGATCAAAGCTGCTGCCCTGTTTTAAAGGTAATACAGTCCAGTTTCTCCTTTTTCCCCATGCCCCATGTTGGCGGCTGTTTAGGACCATGCAGTTGCTGCTGAACTGGGTTCTAATTTGAAAGGCGATGTCATTTTCTTTAGATTCCCCACACTTCAGATTCACCACAAAGCTGTAAAGATCAAAGACAACGTAAAAGAGTGAAACTAGTTACTCAAACAAACTTGCATTTCTAGTTATAACTGTCTAGTCATGAACAGTAAGATTCACCTCTCACATCCAGAGGGAACAGAGCCCTGAATGAAGATGGCTTTCCCAGCTTTCAGTCCTCCAGAGATACGACTCACATAAGGGACGCTCTGCATAATAAATATAGTATTCTGTATGTTACAAGTTTTACAGCTGACTTAAATACAACTTCCCCACCTCTGAGAATGCACAAGTTAATTTAGAAAGCTATACTATATGTCAGGAGTTTAAGAAAGACAGAGAAATCACTCACGAAGCCAGAGATGGTCTGGAAGCTGGACTGGAATGCTGACTTGAACGTAAAGCTCATATTGTCGGTCTGACGGGCTGATGCACAGGTGGATTTTAGATTCAGGATGAGCATTGCAGATGGTGGTCTTGGTTTTATAATTTTGGTGGGTAGGAGTGGTCTAGCCTTCAGGCAGGCTTTAGCCATGAGGCATTTCAAAATAATGCAAAATGACTTCATCTTTGGCTTAGCAACCCAAAGGCGAAATTTGAAGCTATGATGGATGGGATCATTTGCAATTTCACAACAGTTTTGCCCAAAGCCATATGTGCATCAGTGCTCAAAGCAAGAGTCATTTTACAGTTAATACAGTTTCTGTAGTTTATTGAACTTCTTAACAATTAATCTCATAGTCACCTGCTGTCAGAGTTTTACTTATAAGCATGCCTTATAATTACATTGAGCTGTAGTTTCTTTATTATATTATTTCTTTTGGTGTAACTTTTCTGTAAAGCTGTTAAAATACATATTTAACTAACAAGCATAAAAAATCAGTTACATTCAATTCAAGTTTATTTGTATAGCGCTTTTTACGATACAAATCATTGCCAAAGCAACTTTACAGAAAATTACGTTTCTACATATTTAGTAGTAGCTTATCAGTGGTGAAAAATATAAAAACAATCATGCTGCATGCACGTTCCTTCCATCTCGGCCTTTGCAGTATTCCCATATCAACATTGTATTATGCATCAAACTATCCAATGTTTCAAAATAAAAGAATATCCATCATTTCCTTTTTTTTTTTTACATTTGGCAGAAACAATGGTATTATTAAAAAATAAAATCAAGTTTGTTAATAAGGAGAAACAATGTGTGTTTAATGTTAATGTTAATGTAACTTGATTGTGTGACAGTAGTAAGCAGTGTGACAGTCATGTAATTTATAATACGTTGTGAAATTTGAACTAAACCTGTTCCAGCCAGAGGGCAGACCTCTGAATTTGATTATCAAATGCTTTGCTCAGTTAGCAGAATTCTCACAAGGTCATAAAGTGAAAAGCACGAAAGGCAACATGCAGGATCAGAACATAACACTATTCGTAGGACTCTTCATGCACGTACACTTTCATCACAGCATCTCTGATGGACAGAATGCCAATAAATGCCACTTGAACAATGTCTCTGAGTGGCAATGACTGTAACTTTTTGCTCATGTTTTACAACCTTCCAACACTAACGATTACCGACTAGAAAAATCATTGTCAACTATTCACTACAGTTCAGTGTGGTCTGTCTAAGAACCTTATTAAGAATCAAGCAATAAATTTGGCTAATTTTAAAGTCGTAGAATAAAAAATAATAAAGGGTTCAATCAAATTAGAGACTTTTTATGCAAATATACAGTCCAGTTAAACTTGTTCATGTCACAAACAGTTGATCTTCATTTAAGTCTTTTTTTTTTTAACTAAATTACATATAAGACTTGCTTATCCAGCTGGAAAGGTTACATTAATTTGTTGCTAAGTATATGACCACTTTAAATGATATGTTATATTATTTATATGTTGCGGCAATATGCAAAATTATGTTCTGCGGTTTTGTTCACGTTATAACTTTTGTTATGCTTGTGCATGAGCATAACAATTCAATTGCATAACATTCAATTGCATTAACAGCATAAGATGTTTGTGACAAATGGGGTGGGCCGAGAGCCGTGGGAACGGGTCGAGGCTGGTGGAGTCATTGGAAATGAGCGACACCTGGACCATTCACTGGCCTTGAGACCCACGGAGGAGCTCCGGAAGGATAAAAAGAGGAGTTGAAGGACGAGAGAGGACCAGGCATGTGTTTTATTTTGTGTTTTTGTTATGCTTTGTGGGTGTCCGGAAGGATAAAAAGAGGAGTTCGCTCTTTTGTGTTTATGTTTAGTCTTAAAGTTTTATTTGAATGTTCGTGGTTCCGCTCCTTCTTCCCCGTGACTATGAACGTTTTTTACATTGTTACACTGGTGGCAAACCTGGGATAGGAAGAAGAACGCCACCGCCGTCATGCAGTCCCCGCCAGGATCGCCATTTGCGGAGGTCATCCAATCGCTCTCAGAAACACATCAGGCACTGCTGGGCATTAGGGACGATCAGGAATGGCGTTTCCGAGTGCTCATCCAAGCCAGTAGGAAGACGCGAGCTGTTCCGGAGCTGGATTGATGGGAGGTTCGGGCTACCGGAACTCCATCTGCCCCAGCCCATGCCCACTCACGTGCCTCTCAAAAGACATGTGGCATGTGGGTGGCCCCAAGAGGACTGGCCAGTGTGGCTCACAACTGCCAGTCCAGAACCTCCTGGTCTACAACGACCTCAAGCACACCATCCTTTAGCGGGTCGGCCGGGAGTACAGAACAGCTGTCGCAGATGTCTGATGGCCAAGAAAAAGTGACATCAAGGAAATCATCGACAAAGTGGTACTGGAGCAGTTTGTGGCTCAGCTGCCAAGGAAGACTGCCCAGTGGGTCCAGTGCCACCGCCCGACATCGCTGAACCAGGCAATCCAACTGGCGGAGGACCAAATGGTAGTGTGCCCTGGGGTCGGCGACCCCCTGCCATCTGTCTCTCTTTCTCTCCCTTCCCCTGTGGTTTCTCTCCCCAAACCTGTCCCTTTTCCCAGGCCCAGAGGGAATCTCCCTCCACGAGCCCCACCCGGTGGAGAAGTGGTCCAGGGGCGGAACCCACAGCTGCCCCGAAGGCACTGCCCGGGGGGTGGGATCGACCAGCATCTGCCCTGCCGCAGCTCCCGTTCCTCCACTCTCTCCACAACCAATTCCTTGAATAGGGTGGTGGGGAGGCCTTGGCCAGCCTGTTGACATTGCGGGGACCCAGGTCATTTTATTGATCGGTATCCAGTGATGGAGGTGGGGACAATGATCTGGGTCCTGGACACCCCACAGGCTGCCCCTGATCAAGCTGGCCTGTACCAAATACCTGTGAGTATTTAAGGGGGGTACGTATCAGGATTTGATGGATAACCAGACCTCAATTCATCAAAGCTGATTCAGCCGGAGGCACTGGATAAGAGCCGTGTGGTTAAGGTTCGTTGCGTGCACGGGGATGTGGTGAACTACCCCTTAATGTCGGTGGCTATTCAATTTTTGGGACAAAACATAGAGTAGAGGTTGCAGTTAGCCCGCACCTCAGACATCTGCTAATTTTGGGATCAAATTGGCCAGATTTTAGTGTATTATTAGGGCATTTATGTGCGGATGTCTCCTGGGGGAAAGAAGAGTGGGGAAGGGGGGCGGTCGCCAGGTGGGAGAAGCTGAGCCGGGACCAATGGGAACTGAGACAAGACGAACGAAGCACTGTTGAGAGGAGAAACCTCACAGAATGTGATGATTTTCCCCTGGAAAAAGTATCAGGATGAAACGCTCAAAAAGGCCTTTGAACAGGTCCATGCCATCGACGGGCAGCTTCTCCAACTGACTTGACCACTCTCCTATCCTTATTTTGCTATTTTAAAAGATATGTTGTATCGAGTGACCCAGGACACTCAGTCAAAACAAGATACAAACTCAGTTGTTAGGACTAAAAAGGCATCGGGGATTTTTTTTTCCAGGCGGCTCACTGTAATCCGACGGCCGGACATTTGGGACAAGCAGCAACACCTAATCGTGTAATGACCCGATTTTCTGGCCAGGCATTCATGAGAACGTGCGCAGGTGTGGTGCGCGTCTTGTCGTGAATGTCAGCTGGTGAAATCCACGGCCACCCAAAAGCACCTTTGTGCCCTCTTCCTCTTATGCAGGTCCCCTTCGAAAGAATTGGCATGGACCTCATCGGGCCATTAGAACGATCAGCAGGTGGGCTTCACTTTGCATTACTCCTAGTGGATTATGAAACACGATATCCAGAGGCAGTGGCGCACTGCAACATTTCCACAAAAAAGTGTAGCAGACGCACTGTTTCATCTAATCTCCTGGGTGGGAATCCCAAAAGAGATTCTCACCGATCAAGGTACAGCGTTTATGTCACGGACTCTCCGCGAACTTTATGAACTATTGGGCATTAAATCGATTCGCACCAGCGTTTATCACCCACAAACAGACAGTCTGGTTGAATGATTTAATCGCACATTAAAAACCATGATTCGAAAGTTTGTTCATAAAGACGCCAAAAATTGGGACCGATGGCTGGAACCCCTCTTGTTTGCAGTGTGTGAGGTTCCCCAAGCCTCCATGGGGTTTTCCCCCTTCGTGCTTCTCTATGGACGTCACCCCCGTGGGGTGTTAGACTTTCTGATCTTCGATCAGTAAAAATATTTAATTCAGTATGTACTGGACCTAAGAACAAAACTTCACACTTTAGGGCGGCTCTCTATGGAGAATTTGTTACAGGCTCAGGACAGACAAAGCCAGTTATATAACAGGGGAACCAGATTACGTGAATTTGCACTGGGAGGAAAAAGTACTTGTATTGCTTCCAACTTCTAGTTCCAAATTACTCGCCAAGTGGCAAGGACCCTTTGAGGTCACATGACGAGTTGGAGATCAGTGCAATCAGGTAGATACCATCTCAATCCCCTTAAAAAATGGAGTGAGTTGGAGTCAGTGATGTTGGCGATGGTGGTGAATGGAGAGGAAGATCTGAGTCCAGAAGTGAACAATAAAAATCAATCTATCACTCTGGTCCCAGGAGGAGATCACCTCTCGCCCTCCCTGCTCACTGATGTGGCCAAGTTGCAAGCTGAATTTGCAGATGTGTTCTTGCCCCTACCTGATCGCATGAACCTTATTCAGCACCACGTTAAGACTGAGCCAGGCATGGACTGAGCCAGTGCGCAGCCGGCCGTATCGTTTGCCTAAACACAAAAAAAAAAGTAGTTCAGATGGAATTAGAGGCGATGCTAGATATGGGAGTAATAGAGAAATCCAACAGTGATTGGGTGAGCCTGATAGTTTTAGTGCCCAAAACGGACGGATCTGTCCGGTTCTGTGTGATTTATCGCAAGGTGAATGCTGTGTTGAAATTCGACGCATATCCAATGCCATGGGTTGACGAATTGCTTGATCGGCTGGGGTTTCTGCTCGATTTTACCGACACTAGATTTAACAAAAGTATATTGGCAGATCCCCTTATCACCTATATCCAAAGAAAAGACAGCTTTCACAATGCCGTTTGGATTACACCAATTTGTTACACTTCCTTTCGGGTTGTTCGGGGCTCCGGCCACCTTTTAGCGGCTTATGGACCGGATACTCTGACCGCACGCTGCGTATGCCACTGCCTATTTGGATGACATTATCATCTATAGTAATGACTGGCAGCATCATATGCAGCATCTGCGGGCTGTTCTGAGGTCGCTGAGAGGGGCCGAACCTAATGGCTAACTCTAAAAAGTGTGCGGTTGGGTGTGTGGTAAGTCAGGTATCTGGGTTTCCACTTGGGTCATGGACAAGTGCGTCCTCAAATTGATAAGACGGCAGCAGTTGCAACCTGTCCGAGACCCAAGACCAAAAAGGAGGTGAAGCAGTTCATGGGGCTGGCGGGATATTATAGAAGGTTTGTACCTAATTATTCGGACCTCACCAGCCCGCTGACTGACCTAACTATAAAGGAAGCACCAGATCAAGTCCAGTGGACGGAGCAGTGCCAGCAGGCTTTCACCCAAATAAAGGCTGCTTTGTGTGGCGGGCCGCTCCCCGGCCTGAGTCAAAGTGGTGGGGGTATGTGGCAAGGGGGGCGTGGGTTTCAGCGAGGTCTGCAGCAGGAGAGAGAGGCAGAAGACGAGCAGTGAGTAAGTATGTCAACTGCAAATGATAAACACCTGTGTCTCATTGCAGTAATTGGTGTGGAGAGACTGGATAAAAGCCACCAGGAATCGGGAAGTGAGAGAGAGAGACTGACTGGGAACTCGAGCCACACGGGAGACTGTTTTTTTGCATTATTAAATTCAATTCAAGTTTATTGTATTATAGCACTTTTTACGATACAAATCGTTGCAAAGCAACTTTACAGAAAATTAAGTTTCTACAATATTTAGTAGTAGCTTATCAGTGATGACTGTCAGTTTATGTTCATACTGCAGAAATGTTCAGAAAAATCAATAAAAGACATAAACAAACAGACGATTAACACTATTAACAGCAATTATGCAATCAAACTTATACCAAAATGTGGGTAGTTCTGTATGTTGTCTCAGGGTTAGCCTCATCTGAGGTCCTCTGAGGGGTTGCCATCATCTCTTCTCAGGCGTTCTGGATCCAGACTGGAGCTTGTGTAAATCCTAGGTTACCACGGGATGTAAATCCTGTGCCAAAAGAGTGAAACAAATAGAGACATAATTAGCGTAGCTGCTGTTCCAGCCAAGAATAATAATGCGCATTTGATCAGATATAACTGCAGGCCCAAATTATGAGATGCATTATTTGAATGCTTGGCCAAAGAGGTGTGTTTTTAACCTAGATTTAAACAGAGGAAGTGTTTTGAACCCCGAACATTATCAGGAAGGCTATTCCAGAGTTTGGGAGCCAAATGCGCAAAAAGCTCTACCTCCTTTAGTGGACTTTCCTATCCTAGGTACTATCAAAAGTCCAGCGTTTTGTGACCTTAGGGAGCGTGATGGGTTGTTGTAGCGTGGTAGAAGACTAGTTAGGTACGCAGGAGCTAAGCCATTAAGGGCCTTATAAGTAAGTAATAATATTTTGTAAGTGATACAGAACTTAATAGGTAGCCAGTGCAGAGACTGTAAAATTGGGGTAATATCATCATATTTTCTTGACCTGGTAAGGACTCTAGCCGCTGCATTTTGGACTACCTGTAGCTTGTTTATTGAGGATGCAGGACAACCACCTAGCAGTGCATTACAATAGTCCAGTCTAGAGGTCATGAACGCATGAACTAGCTTTTCTGCATCAGAAACAGGTAACATGTTTCATAGCTTGGCAATGTTTCTAAGATGGAAGAATGCTATTTTTGTAACATGGGAAATATGACTTTCAAAAGACAAGTTACTGTCTAATATAACACCCAGATTTTTGACAGTAGAGGAAGTAACAGTACATCAAACTAATTGCCAAATTGTAATCTACGAGATTCTGTGTAATGTTTTTTTGGTCCAATAAGTAATATCTCGGTCTTATCTGAATTTAATAGGAGAAAATTATCGGTCATCCAATCTTTTCAATTTTTAACACACTCTGTTACCTTAGATAATTTAGAAGTTTCATTTGGTCTCGTTGAGATATATAGTTGAGTATCATCAGCATAACAGTGGAAACTAAATCCCGTATTTTCTAATGATATTACCAAGGGGCAACATGTATATTGAAAATAGCAGAGGACCTAGGACAGATCCTTGTGGCACTCCATATTTTACTGGTGATAAATGATATGACTCCCCATTTAAATAAACAAAGTGGTAGCGATCGGACAAGGTAGGATCTAAACCATCTTAAAGCCTGCCCTTGGATACCTGTATAGTTTTTTAATCTATCTATGAGTATGTCGTGATCTATGGTGTCTAACGCAGCATTAAGATCAAGTAAAACTAGCAATGAGATGCAGCCTTGGGTCTGATGCAAGTAGCAAGTCACTTGTAATTTTAACAAGTGCAGTTTCTGTGCTATGATGGGGCCTGAAACCCGACTGAAATTCTTCCTAGAGAGAATTTTTTGCAGGTAGGAGCACAATTGAGCAGACACAACTTTTCTAAAATTTTTTAAACATAAATGGAAGATTTGAAATGGGTCTGTAATTTGCCAGTTCACTAGGATCTAGTGGTTTCTTAATAAGAGGCTTAATAACCGCCAGCTTGAATGGTTTTGGGACATGACCTAAAGATAACGACGAGTTAAATAATATTTGAGAAGTGTTTTTTCTGTACAGGTAACAACTCTTACAGTAATTTAGGGGGTACAGGATCTAATAAACATGTTGTTGGTTTAGATGCAGTGATAAGTTTATTTAGCACTTCCTGTCCTATAGTTGTAAAGCACTGCAGTTTATCTTTGGGTGCGATGGATAAAACTAAAGTATTAGACGCTGTAGAATCTACATTTGTTATTGTATTTCTGATTGTGATAATGTTCTTTTGTGGGAGAAGGAAGGAGACCAGGGTCGGCGTTTCTGAGGCTCGTGGGAATTTATTCATATACACAGAAATAGAAAACAAAACTCACGCCACCTGCGCACCACGTTCAATTCAAAACCACTGCTGGGTAATTCTCAGTCTTGCTTTTCGCCCGCTTGCTTGTTTGAGTCCCCACGAGTCCTCAGCTCTCTCACTCCTCGCTGGATTACAGCTGGCTTAAATACCGCTTCCCCATGCCAATCACTGCAGTTAGAACCAGGTGTTTACTCGTTTTTCACTTGACCCACACTACCACCGCTCGTCTCTTCACTTCATCTCTCCCGTCACAGACCTCGCTGAAACCACGCCTCCCCTGCCACATACCCCCACCAGGAAGTAGTAGCGAAAGGTGAAGACCACCCACCTGATGGCCAAACACTCACTTCTCTATGGTTCTGTACCTAGTCTCTCTCTTCGAGAGCTTCCGAATAATGTACAGCACCGGGCGGTCCTCCCTCCCTACCTCCTGGGACAGGACTGCGCCCAGCCCCCTGTCCGACCCGTCGGTCTGTAACAAAAAAGGCTCCGTGGAGGAGCGGTCCGCCACAACAGGGCAGCCTGTAAACTCGGGTAAAGGCCTGTTGGCATGCTCCGTCCATTGGGACCGTATTCTGGTACCTCCTTTTTTAGTGAGGTCAGTCAGCGGGCTGGTGAGGTCCGAATAACCAGGAATAAACCTCCTATAATATCCCGCCAGCCCAGGAACTGCCTCACCTCCTTTTTGGTCTTGGGTCTGGGGCAGGTCGCAATCGCTGCCGTCTTGTCAATTTGGGGACGCACCTGCCCGTGGACCCAAGGGAAGCCCAGATACCTTACCTCCACCCGCCCAACCGCGCACTTCTTCGGGTTGGCCGTTAGCCCCGCCCGTCTCAGCGCCCAGAGGACAGCCCTCACATGCCCCATATGCTGCTGCCAGTCCCCACTATAGATGATGATATCATCCAGGTAGGCTGCGGCATATGCAGCATGGGGTCGCAGCACTCGATCCATGAGACACTGAAACGTAGTGGGGGGGGCCCCCGAACAAGCCGAAAGGGAAGCGTCACAAATTGGTGTAATCCAAACGGCGTGGTGAAGGCTGTTTTGTCTTTGGACCATGGGAGATAAGGGGATCTGCCAATATCCTTTTGTTAAGTCCAATGTCGAGTAAAAAGGAGCCGTACCTAACCGATCAAGCAACTCGTCAATCCGCGGCAATTGGATAAGCATCAAATTTTGACACTGCTGTTCACCCTGCGATAGTCCACAACAAAACCCGCACCGAGCCCGTCCGTTTTAGGCACCAAAACTATCGGGCTCGCCCAATCACTGTGGGACTCCTCGATTACTCCCATCCCCAGCATCGCCTCTAATTCTGTCTGAACTACTTTTTTCTTGTGTTCAGGTAGTCTATATGGCCGGCTGCGAACCACCACGCCCGGCTCTGTCTCAATATGGTGCTGAATCAGATTAGTACGACCAGGTAGGGGTGAAAACACGTCTGCAAATTCGGACTGTAAATGCCCAATGTCAGTGAGCTGCGTGGCGAGAGGTGATCCCCTCCCGGGGGCCAGGGTGAGTGGATTTTTCTTTAATGACCGCCTCTGGCCACGAGATCTTCCTCTCCGCCATCGCTAGCAACACTGACTCCTCTTCGCTCCATTTTTTTAGGAGGTTGAGGTAGTAAATTTGCTGCGAGTCGCCTCTATCTGTTCGTACTACTTCATAATTGAGATCTCCTACTCGCTGTGTGTCCTTAAAGGGTCCTTGCCACTTAGCTAATAATTTGGAGCTGGAGGTTGGCAGTAATATGAGCACTTTATCTCCCGGTGCAAATTCTCGGAGCTTAGTTCCCCTGTTATACAGCTGGCTTTTGTCTGCCTGGGCCTGAAGCAAATTCTCCATAGAGAGCCACCCCAGTGTATGGAGTTTCGCTCTCAGGTCCATGACATATTGAATTTCGTTCTTGCTATCCGAACGTCCGTCTGCCCAAGTTTCTTTTAGGATGTCCAGCACCCCGCGGGGGCTGGCATCCGTAAAGAAGCTCGAAGGGGGAAAAAACCACCCCGTGGAGGCTTGGGGGACCTCGCACACAGCGAATAAGAGGGGGGTTCTAGCCATCTGTCCCAATTTTTCGCGTCTTCTTGTACGAATTTACGAATCATTATTTTCAACGTGCGATTAAAGCGTTCGACCAGTCCGTCCAGGGCGTCCGCCACACTCTTTGCTGAGATGTTGCGGAGCGCCACTGCCTCTGGATATCGTGTTGTGTAATCTACTATGACTAAACGCAAAAACGATGTCCCTCTGCTGATCGGTCTAATGGCCCGATGAGGTCCATACCAATTCGTTCGAAGGGGACCTGCACTAGAGGAAGAGGGTGCAATGGGGCTTTTGGGGTGGCTTGTGGGTCACCAACTGACATTCCCGACAAGACACGCATCATCTGCGCATGTTCTCGTGAATGCCCAAAAAAAATCGGGTCATTAGACGATTTAATGTCGCTGTCATACCTAAATGCCCTGCCATTGGATTACAATGCGCCATCTGGAAAAGCATTTCCCGACGGCTCCGAGGTACTAATAATTGGGTTGTATCTTCCTTTGTCTGAGCGTCATGGGTCACTCAATACAACCGGTCCTTTATAACGGCAAAATATGGATAAGAGAGCGCGCGGTCAGGATGGAGGACCTGCCCATCGATGGAACGGACCTGCTCGAATGCGTGTTTGAGGGTCTCATCCTGGGACTGTCCAGGGGAAAGTCATCGTGACTGGAAAAGGTTTAGCCTTGCCAAGTCGCTAGGTTCCCCTGAAACCTCCCCACTGGGTCTGGCACAGATTCTCCCACCTGAGCGCTCGCCCCACCCTCCAGCCATCTCTTCTTCCCAGAGGCATCCACTGTTAAACATCCCAATAATTGTTCAAATGCTGGCCAATTGGTTCCCAAGATTAGTGGATGCCGGAGGCGCGGACTAACGGCCACCTCCACATAATGCTTTTGTCCCCTAAATTTGATGGCTATGGCTTTTACGGGGTATTCCACTATATCCCTGTGCACACACCTCACCTTAACCATGCGGCCCGTATCCAATGCCCCCCCGGATTGTATCAGGCTTTGATGGATGGAGGGTCTGGTTACAACCTGAATCCACCAAAGCCTGATAGGTACCCCCCTTAATACTCACGGGTATTTGGTACAACCTGGCTTGATCGGGGGCAGCCTGCGGGTTGTCTGGGATCCGGACCAACGTCCTCACTTCCATGACTGGGCACCGATCCACGAAATGGCCCGGATCCCCGCAACGGCAGCAGGCCGGCCCAGGCCTCCCCACTGCCCTAGTGGCCGGAAGCGGGTCAGGTAATTGAAGTGGGGAAGCGGCAGGTGGCTCGTCAAGTCCCCTCCCGGTGCGGCGACGCCATTTCCCCCTGGCAGGGCCTCGCGACACGGTAGCTGGCTCTCTGTCCCCGTCCTCCAGCAGGGGGCGGCCCTCAGTGGCCCCGCGGAATCAGGTCCTGGGATAAGGGACAGGTTTTGAGGAAGGGGAAGAGAGAGAGGGGGGGAAGAGAGAGAGAGAGAGAGATAGATGGAAGGGGTTCGCCGACCCCGGAACACGCCGCCAGCTGATCCTCCGCCAGTTGGATGGCCAGATCCAGCGACGCCGGCCGGTGGCACTGGACCCACTGGGGGTGGTTCTCTTTGGGAGTCGCGAGATTGAACTGGCTACTCCCAGTACCACTTTGTTGATGATGGTCTCGGCGTCGCTTCCTCCGGCACGAGGAATTTGCGGCACGAGTCCCCAGAGCTGCTGGGCTAAGACAAAGGGCCGGCCCGCTTCAGTCAGTTCCCAATGACCGGAAGCGCTGACGGTGTGTTGCTCGGGGCTGAGGCCGACCCTTTGGAGCACTGCTCTTTTTAAGTCTGCATATACCAGGAGGTCCTGGATGGGCAGTTGTTGGAGCAGCCTTTTGGGCCTCCCCCGACAGCAGCTGGGATCACCCGCACCGGCCCAGCTGTCTGTCGGCCACCCACATGCCTCGGCCGTCCTCTCAAACAGGTCGAGAAATACTTCTGGATCGTCTGTTGGCCCCCATCTTCGTAAGAGGCATGTGAGCGGTGGGGCTAGGGAACTGGGGGAAGCCGAAGCCGACCTCATCCGAACCTCCCGGTCCAGCAAGCTCCGGAACAGCTCGCGGTCCCTCATGCTGGACCTGCATCATTGCCTGAAACCGATGTTCGTGGTCAGCCCCGAGCGATGTGATGATCTCCGCAAAACGGCGTTTCCCGATGTTCCTGACGGAGTTTGCATGGCGGTGGTCGTTCTCCTTTCTTCCCAGGTTTCGGCACCAGTGTGATAATGTTCTTTTGTGGGAGAAGGAAGGAGACCAGGGTCGGCGTTTCTGAGGCTCGTGGGAATTTATTAATCAACACAAAAAGAAAACAAAGGTCGCGCCACCTGTGGCACACGTTCAATTCAAACCACTGCGTGTGGGTAATTCTCAGTCTTGCTTTTCGCCTCGCTTGCTTGTGCTTGCTTGCTTGCTTGCTTGCTTGCTTGAGTCCCCACGAGTCCTCAGCTCTCTCACTACTCGCTGGTTTACACAGCTGGCTTAAAATACCGCTCCACCATGACAATCACTGCAATGAGAACCAGGTGTTACTCGTTTTTTTTTCACTTGAGCCACCACGTTACCAAACCACTCGTCTCTTCACTCCTCTCATCCCCGTCACAGACCTCGCTGAACCACACCTCCCCTGCCACACTGATGTTATCTATTTTATCAGTGAAGAAATTCATAAAGTCATTACTATTTAACTGTGAGGGAATATTTAGATGGGGGTGACGTCTGGTTATTTGTTAATCTAGCCACTGTGCTAAATAAAAACCTTGGATTATTTTGGTTGTTTTCTATGAGTTTGTGGATATGCTCAGCCCTGGCATTTTTTAGAGCATGTCTATAGCTAGACATACTGTTTTTCCACGCAATTCTAAAAACTTCCAAGTTAGTTTTTCTTCATTTGGGCCTTTAAGACTACGAGTTTCTTTTTCTTGAGAGAGTGGGGATTACTGTTGTACCATGGCACAAGTATGTTTTTTCTCTAACCTTTTTCAATTGATGGGGGCAACAGCTTCAAATGTATTAGAGAAGATAGTGACAATGTTGCCAGTCATTTTTCTAGTTCATGTGTATTATGGGTACACAGAGAAGTGAGATAAATCAGGCAGGTATTTGCGAATCTGTCTTTGGTGGCTAAAACAAATAGTTCTGCTGGTACGATAACGCACAAAGCTATATAGTTATCATTCATCCATACAGCAGAATGGATACAGGAAATGGACGATGGAGTCTCCGACGATCACAGCGTCGCGTTTCTGTCTTATCGGAGGGGAGCGAAGCGGTTCCGTGGTGTGGAGATCTTCTCGAAAGACAGAGGGGGACAGGTCGTCGCGCGGGGCCTGGCTCGCGTCCTCCGCTGCGGATGCACCCAGGGTAGTGCATGGGTATCCCGGCGCCGGAGTGAAGGACATATATTCACACATTATAGAAATGAAAATGATGGTGGTATAAAATAGATTTCACACAATAATAAATTAAATAGATGATAGAGAAATAGAACGTGACGGAGCTCAACTAGAGGCATACGGCAGCAACAAACAGGAACGTGACGTATGACCACACTGTTTTCCTAATTAATGTTGTTTCAGTGCTGTGATGCAATCTTTTTTGTTAAAAGGCGCTATATAAATAAAGGTGACTTGACTTGACTGTTGGTGCAACAAGAGTGTGTGTGCAGATATGATAATCTGAGTTGTTTAATGAGTGATTGAGAGCGCAGTGGGCGCCGCTTTATTTTTTGTTTAAATAAAACTGGAGTTCAGCAGTCACGCCGACCCTGTCTTCTTCGCTTCCACCCTTTGAACCACATCACACTTTATACTTCAGTGCTTAAGTGATATATTGATGTGACTTAGTTAAAGCCCGGATGGTTTTTGCCCATAGTGCTCTTCATAAACTAAAAAGAAGTAAAATGTTGTCAACATGCCAGTTTCAAGTTTAATAAAATGAGTAATCTGATTGGTGCGTTTCATCACCTGACAATGAAATAAAAAGTAGACCCCATTTACTGAAGGGAAAAAAAAAACAGTTGGATCTGGGTGGAAAAGCAGGGTTTCATAGGAATCAGTATGTTTTATTTATATTCTTCAATTGGCACTGAACATTTTTCATTTAGTGTGAAAGAGGCCTTAAGGAAGATCCTAAAATTTGAAAAGCCTTGGTTTGGGGGGGTATTTAAGAGCTTTCTGCGTGGTGGGGTATGTACAGTAGGGCTAAATGAAGATGGCAGATTGAAATAACAAACACAGTGTTTGCTATTTTAAAAGGTTGCTATAGTTTTAATAGTTCATTCATTTTTGGTTCTAAGTTTGCTCATATCGAGTCTAAATGTCAATGACAGGGACAATTGATGCTTGGTATGCCTCCATTAGTCATTGCAGATGCTTTTATTCAAAGCGAACTTACAATAGGGCAGGAATAACATAAAGTGAGTTCTTCTTAAACAGTGTTCGTGGGTCAACGCGTTAGCAAAAAGCTAAACACGCCCGTTAGAGATGCTCTAATTCACTCTTTTTTCCGAACATGTGTAAACTTAACCGCGTTAGTTTCGTGCCTGTTAAGAGTAATTCAGTAACTTCGTTACTTTTTTAAAAAAGGTGTAATCCGGTATTTTAAGGAGAAGGAAAATCCCGACCCTGCAGCCTTTAATTCGGTTCTGTTATCAGTTGTTTGTTTGACAGGCAAGCTGTTAATTTCTCGTTAAGATTGTTGGATGGCTGGTGTTCATTCATTGTCTAAATCGGATTTAAATCTGCAAGCCTGTTTAAGGTTTGTGTGTACAAGTAAGCTTACTTGTACTTTGATAACTGCATTATGTAAAGTTAAAGAAAAATCAGGAGTTATCGGGGGTGGTGCTCTCATACTATACAGTAGCCTTGTAGGCTACCCGGGGAACTGGGTAGCGTGCGATTGTTTTGATTAATAATATGTTCTGTGATAATAAATAAATACACAACGCCATGTGGAATAGCCTACATTGCTGACTGTCTTTGACCGTTATTGTTTATTGACCCATGCAGTGTTTTAATTTAGTCGGAATGGACTGACGTTCGTTATTGTCGGGAGGTCACGACTTCGAGGTGCATTTTAAAGGGGCCGGTGAGCTGTGTCTGTCTTGTGTGAGCCGCGCAACGGCTTTTAATTTTTGGCTAACGCATGGAGTACGCAACGTGTTACTTTTATGAATAGGTAACGCTGTTATCATAACTGATTACTTTTAAATTGATGGTAACGTTGTAACCTACACTAACTACCTTTCCAAAGTAACTATACCCATACACTGTTCTTAAAGAGGCAAACATGACCACAGGAAAATGATTTGTCAATACCAAGGCAATGTTCAAATAAGCACAAGCTTAGAAAGAGAAGGAATAAAATAAAGAGGAACTAGTTTTTTTTGTAGGATGAAGTAAGCGTTCCAGGTATCTGCTGCGACGATGACTAAGTGAGACTGAGTTCGTTTCAGCTGTAGCTTGAAAATGGTCAGGGATTCAGCATTCCAGTGTTATATGGATTTGGTTCTACACTGTCAGATTTTGCTACCTCCCATTAGGAAGACAGTAGCGCGGTAGTACACCCTTACAGAAGTCTCATAGATTGCAAATATATTTTAAATAAATAGTTTGATATATTTAAATATCTTAACTATTTTATTTGTGGCCTCTTTTTAATATTTTTCACCATATATTAAATGTACTCATTTTTATCGGAAATGTTTACATATATTTACTTATTTGTTATATTTAAATACATTTAAGATATCAGGGACTATGTTAACATCGTGAGTAATTTCGGGCATCGGGCGCCGTTCCGGTGCGAGAATGGTACACGCCATCCAGTTATTATCCCCCGTCGTTATAGTGCACATTGGACCCTAGTAGACCTACTGTGACGGGTCGAACTGCCACACTTTACTATTCGCAATGCTTCTGCTGATCATGACAATTATATATTTGCTATAGTGGGGATATCGATATGTGAAACTTGTCCATAACATTTGACTATCATATAATTCCCAATATAGTATGTAAATAGAATTTTGACTTTGGCTCCCCGCCTTGTAATATTTTCCACATATTAATATGTAAATGGAGTGGGGGCATGCTGAAAATATGTGGACAATTTATTGACTTATATACACAATCTTAGCTGTTGCCGACTATGGATCTATGTAACCTCATGACCGTAATTAACAATAGATGCGCATAGTACAGCGAATATTTGGTGAACATGAATCCATTGGCTGTACTGCTCACTGGCTACAATTATACCTCGCGTGGAAGCAGTATAGCATATAACTTCACACAAGATTATTTTTATCCCCATAACAATTAAAATAGTCAATTAAAGAAGCGTACAAACCAATGGTGTCATCGAATAGCATTCTGAGAAGGTGTTACTCAAACTTATATGAAATAATAAAATTAAACTCCTTCCCACACGTTAATGTATCTTTCCTTTATCAAGATTATAATTTGCCCCTTCATAATTAAATATAATACACACTCGACAAAATTTTTTGACCCTGAGGGAAAAAAACTCCCCAGACAATGCAACTTACTTAAAAACGAGTCACATATATACAAAATGTACTTATTACGCTATAAAGCAGCATTTCAGCATGAACCAATCGCAAATTATGACATGCTTGTCCATGTTTCTGGCACATAAATTAGAGATTAACCTTCTGTTAAGCATCCAGGTGTCACAATATATTATTACACAAATATGGCAAAAGTTCCTTAGTAGGCCATATACTTGCGGGAAGGCGCTGTCTGCCACAGGCTTTAACAAATCCAGATTCAGGACTCGCCGATACCATGGCACCCGTACCCTAGACCATCCTGACCTCGACCTGTGCTGAGCGCCAAGCATTTATCGGGCATCTTTCCGTCAGTTTTAAGGGCTCATTAGCATTAGCGCCCTGCATTTGAATATCAGCAGCGACATGTAATGTAGTGCGGTTAGAAATCACATGTATTTGTCAGATTAATTAGATAATTAGTAAGTGAATTAGAGCCGAGAGAGTAGGGATAAAAGCCTTGCATGTGTGAACCTCCGTCTGCGCAGGTCTCTCGTGGAACGCACACAATGAAGCTTAGTATAAAACGTGAACTTTTTACCCAATCATTGTTTTGTGATTTATAATAATACAAACAACATTGCAAAAAAAACAGCACTATAACACCACATGTAACAACGTAAAAAGCATTCATAGTCATGGGAAGGAGGCAGGAACCAGTGACCATCAAAATAAACTTTAATACAAACTACAACCTAAACAGAAATAGCGTGACAGCCCTGACTCTTGCAACGAACTGACCGTGCACACACAACAGAACCAAAACACAAGAATAAAATCCAGCGGTCGGGTTGAGCTCTGGTTCCTTCTCTATACCTTACACTGGTCATAAACTCTACTTTTTTCTATTTCGTTCCGGAAGCTCCTTCCGTGGGACACTCTGAGACCGCTAGGTACTGTGAGGTGGTCCAGGGTGTACAATAATTTCCACACTTACCTCACAGCCCCAGCCTCGGCCCATTCCCACGGCTTTCGGACAGCCGCCCCACCTCATCAATATACGCCCCATCGCCCCTCACAGGACCGGGGGCGGTTTACTCCCATGAACTGCACTCTACCCATCCTAACCTCCCCCCTCTGGAGGGGAACCGAATCATGGTGGATGGTGGTACAAACAGGACACGACGAAAGGCGACCGAGAAAAGGAGGACCTGAAGGATGAGGGAGAGACAGAGATGACGAAATTAAAAACAAAAAAATTGTTCTGGTGCCCAGACACAACTGCCGCTCCAGCCTCCCACCATCTGGTGGCGTGAACTCTTCCGACGTGCCCAATCGGGGAACGGACAACGGCTCTCTCCGGATCTTCGGGCGTACCCCGTTCCCTGACCTCCTCACCATCATGGCAGGACAGCAGCAGGCTCCAGCCATCCAGGCGATTGGTGGTGACGTCTCCACTCATCACAGGACGGCAGCCGTCACTCCAGCATCGCCTCGCCGGCGGCCCGGCAAGGAGGCTTCTTCCTCCTACCCCGGAAAGGCCACCCTACATATAATAACCATGTGCAATCCAAGCACAAACACTACTCGAGATAATACAAGGCGGGGTGGCGGTGGGCCAGGCAAGACTTGCATTGTCCTGCACACACTGCTCGATAGGATCACCACCAACGGAGTTCACCCACCATAGCAGAAGCATCAGAGCGAATTCTTCGGCTAGGGCATGTCGCTTCCATTGCCTTCCCAGGGTTTCCTTGCAGCGGCACACCAGTGTGAACATGGTTCAAATGGGGAAGAAGGAAAGAGGGTGTCAGGACTTTGTGACTGGAACTCACAGTCTTTATTTAAACAAACAAAAAGAACTAGCAGCACCGCCACATGACTTCAAGTACTATACGTCGAGACTTACATTAAGACGCGGAAGCAGACCTACGAAAATTCACCACAACTTTCATTGGATCCAGGTCAATACCAATTGAGCTGCGCGCTCAAGTTCCCAGTCCTAGTCTCTTCTCTCTTATCTCACTTCCCCGATTTACCTGGTGGCTTTTATCACAGTCTCCTCCACATCCAATATTTTTACGGCAACGAGATCACAGGTGTTTATTCATTTGCAACTTGACCTACTTACTCACCAACCTCGTCTCCTGCCTCTCTATCCTGCGGGCAAGACCTCATCTGATAGCAGCCCCAACTAGAAATACCCAGAGAGAAAAAAAAATTGCATTATCTCCACGTATAGCGTAATTCTGAACCCTAAATATGTTTGGTCAAAAAAAATCCAAGTATTGTCCACTTTCAAGGTATTGCGAGTTTCATTTGCCTTTTTACTCGCAGGAAAGCTGACAAGTGCCCTTGTTGATTTTTGAACAGAAGCTGGATTAAGTCCGTTTTAGTGGAATCAAGCATGGCGTATTCAGGGTCAGATGACAAGGCTACTTTCACTTTTAAAAAAGACGTGCTAGCTGAGGAGTGAGTTTTGTCAAAGCTGGACTACAAAGTGATCGAGGATGGATAGTACCCCTATGCAACGAGACAAACTTGATGAACCTGCGATATCTGTTCTTCAGTGGACACCACTTGCACAGGTAGCGCGGGGTACAAATGGTCGAGGGAGGGAAATAGCTTCTGTGTATTGCGTGTAATCACATACATACAATCTATGACATCACAACACACAAACAAACCCGGCTCTTTGTCAGGCATCTACATTGTCATCTGAGAAGATTACAAAGAATACAAGAGTGTTTTTTTAAACTCTAAAACATGAAATTTGGAGTTATCTGCTTTTGCCAAAAAATGACTGTTGGAGTTCTCTGCTTTTGCTATAATTTTTTTTTTTTAATATGTAATAAACATCAAATTTTCAATTCACTTTTATTTTGTAAATTACCTGCATTTGTTTATTATTGTTATTATTACTTAATCAAAACAACCCAACTGCAGTTTGATGGATATTACTTCCTTACTTACTTTTTTTTAAGGCGCAATAAAAAAACAACGTGATTTCTGAAAAAAAAAAAAAAAAAAAAAATTATCACGGTTTTTGCAAATCATGAACTATAAACATATAGTTTTCATTTTATCTAAAACAAAGTAACATCTGCATGCACCTAACTCTGAAGAGAACCACATAATATGCTAGTAGACAGCAGTCCTTGTGGAGTGAGGAAGGTCTGGTTGTTGAGGGTGGAATCTGGAGCTGAATTCTGTCCAGGTTATCACAACATTCGTCTTCACGAACAGCCCTGTATAGTTCACATTCAAATATTAACAATGTGGGTGGTTATAATGTAATGGGAAGAGCTTTTACGCCTTCACAATGCGTCATTTTGATTCTGGTGGTGAAGTGTGCAGAAAATTCTGCTGGACTGAAAATTTAGGTCTTTGGTTGAACAACAGTTTTCAAGAGTGCAAATAAGATTTTAAGTGTTTAAGCACCTTTCAGGCTTGGTGAGGTTTCCTCAAGCAACAAAAGTCTACTGGTTGAAACAAACACTTTTACTACATTTCAAATTTAGCAAAATCTTACTATAATTCCCACCTTCACCATCGATTCTGGCATGGCAGAAAGTAACATTACAGACTTTGTTTTCACTTGCCTACATTTAGTGAGGCACAGCTGCACAGTACCTCGTTTAGTTCCTTTCTTACCATTATAGTTTTAATTTCAAAGCACGCATTTTATTATCAGCTTGTGTCTCCATTTTGAATTATGATTGTACCTCTCTGGTTGTACGTGTCCACTCAACGCTGCAGTGTTATCACAGGATTGGCTTTTCAAGACAAACAGGACATTCTAGTACATTTACAATTACAATTAGAAACTTTGTCCTGAAACGTCATAACATATTAAGATTGATTAGGGTAGGCCAATAAATTGAATGAGAATATAGGATCTATAGTAATATAATATAATATAATATAATATAATATTAATATAATTATAAATATAACGATATAATAAATATTAATACTGTAGCTTTAAAAATGGTAAAACATAGTGTAGAACACACAAATGCTTTGCTGCATTGCAAAAAAACATTTTGATTAAATTATATGAGACATGAATATAATTCACAAATAGCCTATGTAAACACCACAACATGCCAACGTATGTATTTTCCCTTGAACAAATAGATTTTCATAATATCTTATCAAAAGCATATATTTAACAGTGCTGTATCACCCCTACAATGTGAATATATAACCTTTCTGCATCGGGGCGCACACAACCTTCGACAAGCGCGCGACCTCAAAATGCTACCTGGTGTAAAATGAATGGTTTATTTAATGTCTACGCACCTGACCACAACCCCAACCTACCCTTACAGGTAATGCAAATGCCGTAATTATGTGTATATTTTGTGATTGTAGCTTGAAGGGATACAGCTACAGGAGAAGCCAACAATAATTATTTTATTTCTACCTATTAGATTGATTTTAGACTGTTGTATATCGTTTTATTGAAATCTACACCGTCCCCAACCCTAAACCTACCCTGACAGTAATGCATGATAACAAAAAATTTTTTTTTAAATATTATGTGTTTCAGGCATGAGAAATAGAACACAATATTGTGTGCACATGCGCCAGTAAAACCTTGTTTAGGGGACAACCGGACAGGAAGGATAAAATGTCGGGACACTGGATAGGGGAGGGGAAGATCACTCCACCAGCCGGAATGGTGAAGGAGAATGGTTCTGGACGTGATTTTGAGGGCCTCCCCTCTGTGATGGTACCCAAGAGTCCATGGGCGTCGTCCCTAGAGGGTCATAGACTTCTGGAGGGATGTAGAGTCGTAGTCATGAGTGGAACGTAGAGGGGTGCTGAGCCTGTGGCTGTTCTACTATGCAATCATCAATTTCTTGAACTGGATTGGAGCTGAAACTGATGGAGCCCGATGCAAGGATCATTCTGGTTAAAATGAAAGATAAGAGCTGTGTGTCATCAGCTTAGCAATTGGTAGGAGACGCCGTGTGCCTGTATGATGGTACACAGTGATGTAGTGTATATGGAGAAGAGGAGAGGTTACAAGAACCTGATCCCGGAGGAACCACCGTGACAAGCTGATAGTGCTTTAGATACATCCACCTCCAATCCAACCTGAGATTACCAGTGAGGTAGGCTTCCACACACCCAAGCAGAGAGAGTGGAAATTCCCTGTGATGCCCAGTGATGATGAAGCAGCAGGAGGATCTGATGAGACACAGTTCAAAAGCAGCAAGCTAGATCCAGCAGAAAAGGAACTGATACTTATTTGGAATCAGCTTTTGCAATCCGCAGTTCTCTCCGTGACTGACAGTAGCGCAGTCTAATATACGTTATCGCAAGCATGTTCACTTCCATTATTACACGGCTCTGTGGAATACTTCCACTACAACTTATAAGTCTGGATTGGTCAGTCACGGACATTCCGACATTCGCTCTCGGTGCGTTCTGCGCTATCGCCAATTTCGCGGCCTAATGCTAGATCAACCCCGGGTCTAAACGCGCGACCTTAGGTCGGTTCTTGTACTCTTGCTTTGATACTATTTTTCTTGGTGGAAGCTTTGCATTTATGTCGCTATAAAATATTAAAACCTCAATTGCATTGATACCACACTAATTGTCAGGTCCTGTAACCACGTAATTGACTATATGTCCTTCTCGTTAATCGTTGATTGGCTCTCGTTTCATACAAACGCAGCTGCTGCCATTTTTGTACTATATGTTTCTGTACTGGATTATAAATAGAACTAACAAACTGGTGAAAGTTTCTTTGTGGTAGAACAAATTACCTAGGAACGAATCTTTGTGTTCGTTATTGCCTTATTATTTTTGTGTTGAATTGGGGAGCGTCGGTAGAACGAAGTTGGTCTTTGGATGTGAGTCTTCAGCGGTTCTCTCTTACACGATCGGCTCTGCCGGGCTGCTGTATATTTGAACTGATATTGGACCTCGCTAGCGTGCTCACAAATTGCTGTCTTTCTTCACGGAAGCTTTTGCGTTCAACTATTTCACACTCTAGAGAATCAATTTACCTTTGTGGCGATAAATTAGTCCACTTATGTGGAAAGTCGCTGTTTTATATAATAGCGGGATCATTGTATCAATTTCAGGCCAGTTCTCTCAGGCCTGATACAAGATTCAAAGACCCACGACGTGAAAACCTGATAGGGTTTTTTCTGAGATAAACGGGTCGTGTGCGCCGCTCTGTGCAATAACTCCCCTCGCGAAACCGTTACAACACAACAGATTGTCAAACAATTGTACCTTGCTGAACAACGTTCATGAGGAAAAAGTGTGTCAACTAATGACAAAATGACAGTTAAAGTCGGTTTATCATTGAATTCATCATTCAAGCTCCGCTTTCAGTTTAAATAGTATCTGTGTAATCACATGATGACATGATAATCCATGACAGTGAAAATGACAGGTTAATGTTTACGAGATCCCCATGTGTTGTCATAATACAACGCGTAGCTGTACTATCGATTAGGGATGTCACTGCAGCCTAGTGCAGATTTGTAGCTGGTGACACTGCAAAATGTTCTACCAAAACTGAACAGATAAATATTTTTCAGCCAGCCAAAACTTTGGTGGACAGGTAGGAACAGAAGACCTTCATAGTTCTCAGTCTTTCTTTATTCGCATGATTCCTCAGAAAGCTGAACCATTAACTTGTGCACCACGGTTTTTACAGCAGGCCTAGATGCCTGTATATTTAGAACCATCCGTGCCATTGTATCACGACGCGCGGACACCCCATTACATTTTTGGAGATACAAAAAGTTATTTTGACTGTATTTACGAGACATAATTACGTGAAGCTGAACGCCCAGCAGGAGCGCGAGTAATCCAGTCTTTTTACCAGGACACTATGCTCACAAAGTATCCACTAGCGGAGGGTGCTGTTTACTCATGACTACGCTGCCTCTTATACACCACACTCCACACAACGTGAGATTGTGACTGCTCTGTGCCCAAGTGGATATTTTTTAAAAAGATGCCTGACACAGGTGTGTTTCTTGTGCATAGATTTTTTTTTTTTTATGTAAAAACAATTACTCATATGTGACAAATAAACCAGCAGCCATATCTGCGTGACAGGAATGTGCTGAGTTACAGACAGTCAGATTTGAAGGGATAATCACGTTTCTAAAATCAATAACCTCCACATCGTTTGCTCACCCTCATGTCATCTTCTGAACCTGCATGCTGCATATTATTTTCCTGGAACACAAAAGTAGAACTTTTGAAGAATCTTCATGCAACTCTTTTCATTACAAGGACTTGAATTGGACCCATGCAATTCTTTCATGAACTGAACCGATTCCATTCATGAGTTATCACAGCTTGACTACCCCCCGAGGGGCAAGAGTTAGCACAAAGCACGCAACATGTAAAATTTGAGCCTGTTTACACAATTCGATATAAGAAGCCACAAAAAAAGCACACTCCAAGTTTGTACAGACTGATTTTTTATGGGACCGTTTTGGTAATTTTGGAGCTTACTCCGATGCCACTGTCTAAACACAGAAAAAAACCTGTGTGATCGTTCTTAAAGTGCCACAAACAAAAACAACAAAAGAACAGACTCACATAGCGTTGGAATATAGCATGTCCTTGTTTTTGGGGAACAGTACACACTTTTAGAGAACAGCCCAAAGACTGTTCTTGTCATAGTCCCTTACATGTTTTTGAGCCGTATTAATAGTCCAGACGGTTTGAAGGACTTTGAGGCAAGCATTAGCGAAATTGACAGAGGAGGACAGTAAGCACCCCGTTTCCGTAGGACTGTGCTTTTTCGGTACTTAGCAATCGTTTTCTGCGAAAGTCGACAAGTGATCCTCAGTTAAGTTGTTTTACCTCCATTTGATCTCTCTTAAAGGACCAGAGTCAACCATACCTGTAAACCGATGTCTTTTAATTTCTGCTCTAAACTGAAACATAATAATAAAAAAACAAACCTAAAAAAAACCCGTCACAATGCTGTAACGTTAAGGTTGCTGAAATTAGGTGCGACTGATGAACATGTTCTGTAAATGCAAAGTCCGTGCTTTGTGAAGGCATTCACATGGTCCTCGGCCCATCAGCAGCGGGCTGCAGGAAGAGTCCAGCCGTACCCAGAATACACACGAGGACAAACACCACAGAAAGATTCACTGTCAATCACCATCTCCACATACTTTCAGTCGTCCTGGACCTTTAAAGACATCCGGGGTTCTTACTATTTGAAAGAGCAAGACATAAACTCTGGATCATATTTGATGTGCAACTTTCTAAGGCTGTTAAATGTTCTTTAAACTCTACTGTTTCACACAAAATCTCCTCCATGTCCCCATGCCCGTCTATCATGAGTTTGAGTGAGTGTCAAAGCTCTTTCAGTGTAATTGTACAAAGGTCCACGCCGTCAGCTGCTGCGTTTCTGGTGTCAGATCGTGAGTGATTTCTGATCAAGTAAAAGGTCAGTATAACTGCAGTATATATCTCCAGACGAACTCTTACTGGACTGAAAGCAGCGTCTCAGCTTTACCTTGATTCTCCATTCAATCCGATGTTTTAGAGTCTCAAATCTGATCCGCAGGATCTTTTGAGGAGTCGTTGGCGTCCAGAAGCTTTAACTTTCACTGGGTTCCTCAGCGGAGGAACGGATGATCTGCACAATGCCCTCCAGAACATCTCACATCTTCTGTTATTTTCTTCATCTCTTCATCACTGCTTATAGATGTTTGATCATTTCAGTCTCATCTTACTGAGACACATTACTGGAGATATAGAGTGACAACTGATATTTAGATAAATTTTATATCAGTATCTGCTCTCGTCTGTTATAAAAATCTCACTGATTTACTTACAAGCAGTCAGAATTTCCTCATTTATAAATTATCAGCAAACTGCATATTTTTGCTCAGTTTGAGTCTCTGAATAAAATTAAGCTGCTTTATATCTCTTATGAGATAAATGAAGTCTGATGGAGCAAATACGATACTCAAGGAAAACCACATACACAAACTAATTTTTTTTTATTTTGTCTAAAGGTTCTAGAAACTGTTCCATTTCATAAAATTAGATTTTTTCTGACTATTATTTCCTAAGTCAGGCTTTACAGAGGTAAATTATTGTAGTTGATAGAGTTCAAGCGCTCCAGAGCAGCAACATGCTTTGATATTTCTCCTTACAAGGGTCCCCTGCTTGTTTAAACACTAATACTGACTGGACCTACAGTAGGAATGAAAAAGTCAGCGATAAAACAATGAATCATAAATTGAAGTCAGGTCTCTCACCTGCTTGGCCTCGGTTTTTTTTTTTCTGTAGCCTCATGTTCTCAGCGATGTACTTGACGCTCTCTATGGCGTCTCTGACCTGTGGAGACATGCACAGAACGCCTGCGTCCAGAGACTCAGAGCTGGAGGCACGGACTCCCTCCTCCTCCGTCCATCTGCTCTCCTTCGCTGGAGACGTAGGTGCCGTATTGCTTCCAGGCAGCACGTACATCGGCTGTCCCTCGACACAGAAAAATCCTGGGCGCCGTCTTGGATGCCGTTTTGGACGCCTCGCTCAGTTTGTTGAGCTCAGTGGTGCCAGGAGCAGAGGAGCCCGGCGCGACAGATTCGTGGAAACCAGACCTGGAGCGTGAAGAGCGCAGGACCTGGTTTTTCCTCTCCGGTGTGCTTTTTCTCAGGCCGCATTCATGAAACAATGACCCGAGGGAGCAGACTGAGGAATACGTTGCCGCACCAGCCGGGCATGAGTGGTGTTGTCTTCTGAGTGCGGGGTGGTAATGCCACATTGAGCACAAACACAGTGATCACGATGGACAGAGTCACAAATATCATGGTGAAAAGCAGGTTACTCTCCGATCAGAGGGATGACGAGAGGACCTGGACCGGGAATGGTTTCGGTGATGACCAGGAGGAACACCGTGAGGGAGAGGAGACACGGAAATGCACAAGGTCACTTCTTCTCTCCGCAAGTCGGACGGGAGATAAAAACACCAGAACGGTCAGGAAGGAGATGAGCAGACAGGGAATGAGTCATGTTGTGTGGTGTAGAAGAGCGGCAGCCGGCGGATGTAGATCGAGTACGTTGATGTCCGTGTGTAGATCTCTCCTCGCAGCAGTTGTACTTGATGTCGTGCTTGTCTCCGGGAGCGTCGATGAATGGTTCCACTCGCCGCTGTTCCGCCCAGAAATCGTTCCAGGTTGATGGTGGAGCCGAGTTTTCAGCACCAGGTCGATCTCTTGGCTTGTCGTAGGTCCACGAGCCGAACTTCATGGTGCAACGTTCTGATAGTCGAAACGGGAAGAAGGTGACGTCGCTCTTGCAGGAGCTCTTGAAGATGCCCCGGGAGGGATCCAGGTGACGTCTCCGTTATAGGGTTAGAAGTAGAAGGGCTTTCGTTTTTGTCATCCACCTGGAAATCTCCGACTGCACTGCGGTTTGGAAACAAGAAACAGATCATGAAAGACTGACGACGGTCTATATCCAAACAAGGATCGGACCAGATCACTTACTTGTTTGTACAACACAATGTCTGGTTTCCAAATCTTCTTGGAAGGCCACGGATGAACTCAACACCTGCCAAAATCCTTGGGATCCCCACCTGAGCTTATAATCATTCCAAATCTACGAAAAGTAGAAACACACAGAAACAATGAGTTTTTCCCTTTCCGCCCTGAATAAAAATAAAAAGGGTTAATTGCGACTTTTTAATCGAACAATCTGACTTTTTTTTCGTCGATACCCGCGCAATTCTGACTTTATAACATGCAATTGCAAGTTTATATCATGCAGATCTGAGAAAAAAGTCAAAAAAAAGCTGCAATTACTCTCTGTTTTATTTTTTTATTCAGTGGCAGAAATGTGCTTACATAGTTTTCAAAGATTACTGGAGTACGTTTTGCAAAAAAAAAAAAACAGTTTCAGTTTTTCTACTTCAAAATTTCATGTTCAAAGTTCAATGTGTCACTTTGTGAAATTCACTGGCAATTATTTATTTGGACAATTTACTTAAAGCCTTTATGTATAATGCATTATAAAGATATTCAGAATGTGCTGTAATATTGCCTAGAATGCCTTGTTTCATACAGTACATTATGTCACAATCTCGGTGGGGTCTGCCCAGGCTTTGTTGTCCTGGAGCACATGGCCTTTTGTTTTGACGGCTCGCCATGTGCTCCACGTCTGTTCATGGTGATGTTTACTCCGCCCCTCTTGTTATCCCTGTTAGCTAATTCCCCTTCACCTGCACCCTGTTATGTCCTCATTATCTTCCCTTTATCATGCCCTTACCCTGTTTGCTGTCTTGTGTCAGTCCGTAAGCATTGTTTTTGAAGCTCAGATCAGCGCAGTCTCTGTTGTGGTTTCTGACACCGTCTGGTTTTGTTTATTTTTTCCAGTCTAGTCGGTCTGGTGTTCCTGTTTTTGTCATCCCTCCTTTTTACCCGCCTGCCCCTCTAGGATTTGGGTCAGCTCTTTGTGTGAATGCCTGTGTCTTCACAGCAGCCCCATCCGTTCCTCTCTGCTCACACTCCGGACAGCCTCTGGAATTCAGCGGAGGCTTTCAATTGCTGGCTCGCTGCCTCTCTTCACCGCTGGTTCGGCAGAAGCCGGGTTGACCTCCGCACAGATCTAGCTGACTGATTGCTGGTGGTTTTTCTCAGTTTTCAATAAACTTTGAATTTTTTATTTTTATTTTTTTCACCTGCTGTTGGATCCCGGTCTCGTTTTTGACACATTACTGTTATGTTACTGTTAGAATTTGGCTGTTTTACATGTATTTTTTACTGTGTACATTAATGCATTGCAGATTGCTTGCTGAAATCGGTTGTTTGTCATATGTTAAATGAAATATACTTTCTAACAATGAATAGTATTATAAATGGAGTTACAGTTATTGAGATCATACAACAAGGTGCATTTCAAGGAATTATTAATGCATTAAAAATACTTGCATTATACATATATATATTTAGAAAGGCTTTAAGTAAAGTGTTGCTGAAATTTGTAAAAATAAAATTTTACATCAATTTTAGTTTGGTGGGTTTGTTTGCACAAAATATGAAGGTGAGTTATTTGCATCGTTTTGATTAACACTGAGTATGACAGGCATACAGCCAACACACAGACTAAACAAACGACTACTATCAGATACTGAGTGTGTTTCAAAGACGCGGCTGTAAGCCATGCTCTCATTTATTCTTCTCCTGACTCTCTTCTGGCAAAAACAACAGCAAAGTCCGTCATCACAGAGAGGAGTCACGCAGGACACACACATCCCGTTTGCCCTGTTTAATGTAGTTTAGGGAGGCAATGCCAACTCACGGCACATTTAATTTAGGAACTGACGCTGTCAATACATGCAGAGTTTGTATTAAATTCGATTAGCTTGATTAAATGGAATTACTGATTTGCCATTTAATCGTTAATGAACTGAATGATTCATTCAGGAGGAGGTCACAATGCTCTTTGCTGTATGAGTTTTTAATTATTCCTCTTCACATGATCACTCTCTTAACAACTTATGAGATCTAAAGCTGTCTCAGACCATTTCCAATCTTCAGGGTAATAAAATAATATCAGACAATTAGACATCTGGAAACCAATATGAATGAGATCACAGTCCAATTTATATTTCACCAAATGCCTATATGAATATAATAATATCATCTACATCAAGGGGGTTTCAAACATTTTGGAGCCAGGGACCCCTTACTGTTCATCAGCTCAGACCAATATTTGAGAGCAGCGTGAGAAAAATCCAATATATTTGATTAAAATCCTCCTTCACCAAATTCTGAATCATCTGCATTCTGTATTCAACTCTCTATCATTACATATAATCTTTACTGGTCTAAAGCAAGCAACAAAATAAACTTGGTGTCAGGAACTTGTATGCAAGAATTTTAGGTAAATCATTGTTTTAGTTTTCACCCGTTTATTGTCACCTGCTCACTCACATCATTTCCTCAATGAACCACAGCACCTTTCTTTCATTAATTAATTCATTAATGCATGGCTCTGTAAATCTAATGCATATTGTATTGCTGATCTGAAATCTATCATCACTAATCTGAATCTGGATTATCAATAAAATGGACAGACTTGTCTTAACGGGGTTTTGGTATCCTTTATAAGTTTCTCATATTGTTTCATCCCATTCATTACTCTTTAACATGTCTTTTCAAAATCTCAGATCTGCATTCCACTTGGAATCAAATCCACCTGCCGCACCAATCACTGTAAGCAGTGACCGCAATGATAGTGAATACAATTGTGACCAATTATCTAAATGAACAAATGAATTTTGGATGTGCGTGAATAATGCATGAGCTTACATGTCGCAGCCAGAGGTTGGTCTCCATAATCTGGTTCACCTCATCCTGTTGGAAAAAAAGGAACAGAGAGTCTCTAAGAGTCGCAGACAAATCACCTGCGGCCGAATGAACACAGCTCTGGATTAATATTTTAGAGCTTGAAGAAGAAGAAACATGCTGTCAAAAGCAATCATTCTCCAGACGACGTCAGTCTGAGCGGGAGCGAGCGAACCGAACCCGAGCCTCCGTGTGTCACAGATGGGCTGTGCTCGAGGACCACCTGAGACCCGTGGCCTGGAGGAACTTCATGATGCACACGGACCTCCAGCTGCCCACAAAACATGCTCCATGTGTACAGCTCAACATCTGAAGGATTTCTTAAACGCTACAAAAAATCTGATTCTCACAAATTCCCAAATACAAAAAAAAAAAAAGGGTCAGCCAAAAAAAAAAAAAAAAAAAAAAAAATCAAACCATCAAAAAAAAAGTCCAAACATTTGCTACCAATTTATTTTTTCTTTTTATATATTTTTGAAATATACTAAACATTTTCAAATTGTTATATTTTAAAAAAAATATAAGTATATATTCAAGATGTCGTCCATATATTTCAATCCAAGAAGACATTTACATCAGAGTTACTAGCATTAAACAATTACGAACATTATTACTACTTAAAATAAATTTTATCTGAAACAAAATATGAAAAACGAATGTCTTTCTAAGATGACATTTAGTTTAAACTGATGTACTAAATATAAGTAAAACTAAAAACTGAAATAAAAATTAATTAAAAAACAACAGAAACTAATAAAAATGACAACAAACAACAGAATCTTTCAAATTAAAATGAAAGCAGATGATATACTATGAAATCTAATTCAAAATATTAACAAAAACTATATAATATCTCAATGCTAAAATAAACACTGAATATGTCACATTTAAAGAAAAAGCATGTGAACACATATAACACATAGTGTAGACTACTGTAAGATCAGAAATGTGTTTTCCTGCAACTGAAATACATTTTTAAATATATTTTAGTATATGAAGGTTGAAACTAAATTTATATTCATTTTAAAGAATATATATTTCATTGAGCTTCACCATTTACAGCATATATTTAAAATATATTTTGGCCAGAAAAAAATTAAAAATAAACTAAAAAAATCACATGGGATCATTGTTGAAACTTGATCTCAACTTTATAAATTACATAATGCATTTCCTTACATGCCTTTAGTATTTCATCTATAACAACATGAGCCCCATTTTTATCTAACAGTCTGTCAAAAATGTAAAATCAGTCCCCACTAAAGGTGCTGGCAGAGAAATGAGAGCATTTCAGAAGTTCATATTTAGATTTCCTCTGCAATTCAATACTGAAATCTTTCTTTGTTATGTTGTTGTTTGCATTCCCATCCCTCAAAAAAGCATGAAATTACCTCCCTAAGAATGAAATTCCCTCCCATTAGTTTTTAAAGCATAACAATCGGATATGACTGATGCACAGAGATTGCAAAAAATGCCTTTTTTTAGCATCACACAGACCTTATCATGATCAGGTCGAATTAAACAATCGAGACAGAAAAAGAAATGAGAAAAAATGAAAAAAATGACATGAGGAGAAGAAAGCTTGACAGATACTGTGTTTAATAGAAGTGAGATGTTCTCCGTGACTGAGAGGAGAAGAAGACTGAAAATTCACCAGATCATGCGCTCAGACGCTCATTCACGCTGACGGATCGATGCGTGTCTGAGGTCAGAGGTCAAGCGCCGAATCAATGCGAGAGCCAGACTCATCATGCGGCTAACAGATGACTGATAGAAATCACGGAAAGTAGAGTCTGACCCCACCACACACTCAAATCATCTGAAACTGGGGTAAAATATGGAAATGAGCCTGCGTTTGTTCTTACCACTTTGACCAGCTGTGACATGGGACACTTCAAACTGGACGATGACGGGGTCGGACACGTTCTCCACCGGTCGGGGATGTACTGGTTATAACTGGAGAAGATGACCGAGAAGAGCTTGTGCTCGGCCTCAGAGCCACCAAACCCCTGGATCTGGAGCAGAGACGTTCATTGACTGCTGCAGAAGAACACAGGCAGCAGCAGAGGACAGCCAGCTAGAGCCTCTCAACAGATGCGCTAGCAATTTAACAAATGAAGAATACAACAAAGCGATTCATCTTAAGGAGGCAATAATCAGCATCAATTTTAAACCTCTTTTCTTGACAATATCTTGATTTTGTTTTGATCCAACATATACACAGGGGTTCATTCAGATCAGTTGGGACACTTTTGACATTGAGATGACAGGGGGAAATAATATCCCAGTTATCCTGAATTAACCTCTAACTATAATCCTGATTACAACTAAAACATGAACGGGATGAATGATAAAAACATTCGTTTTTATTTACGAATTTGTTATCTTAGACTTGATGAAAAGACTTTTACAAAAAGAGATGTTTAATGCCAGGTTACACTGTGATAATTTACCCCATACACTGTGACAGCGCGCGCCGCTTTGTGGGCATGTTGTCACAGATGGTCAGCGTGTTTTAGAAACTGGCTTTTTTCCTGCGACTGGCTTGAATTTTTAATGATCGGAAAACCAAACTACACGAAACACTGCGCTAAATCGCACATTTGGTCTGTGTTTCTGTCATTGCTCGCTTGAAATCAGCGCTCAACAAAACCTTTTAACAAACAGCAACAAATAGCCTGAGATCGGAGCGCGCTTTACTCACCGGACAGAAGAGAAAGAACAGAGAGCAGCAGGTGCGCAAGATGACGAGAGGTCTGGTTTTCATCGTACAGTCCGGAGAACTGATAGAAGAGCAATCCAATAGAGTCCGAACGGGGACGGAGGAAGACGAGAGAGAGAGAGAGAGAGAGAGAGAGAGAGAGAGAGAGAGAGAGAGAGAGAGAGAGAGAGAGAGAGAGAGAGAGAGAGAGAGAGAGAGAGAGAGAGAGAGAGCGCATCTCTCCTTAATCAGAGGATAGCTACAAGGCGCAAAACAGCAAATGCGCTCAAAAGTCGGCCACTGAATTGGGTGAATTCAAGTTGATATGGGCATTTTCCCCAGTCATCTCAATGGCAAAATATTCAAGATAATATCATGTTATTATGTTTGTGTTATCCTGGCGTGCCCTCTTCAAAACGCAACGCGCATGATGCGAGACGCCTCAGAACATGATCATATGATGCGATTCCGACTTTGTTACACGAATAACCACAAGGAGGATTTTAAAGTTTTACCATGAAGAACACATTTAATACTGGTTGACAGAAAGATCCAAATAATACATTTCTCTGAAATATCAGTACATGAGAATAATATCCATATCAGAGTGACCCTAATGTTGGATTCCCAAGAAGTAGTAGGCGATGTATGTTTCAAACTCCATAACTCTCGCACACACACCCCAACAATGTCCTGGGTTTTATTTTTGGGAAAATACAAAACCTCCACACCTCGGTGTAACCTGTCCTGTTATAAAACAAAATCTGTATAAAGAGATACAGTATTCTGTGCTGTGAATGAAAGCGATGCTCTGTAGTCCGCTTTAGATGTCTCACTACTTGACCATCAGATACAGAAGAATCGCAGGGTTCTGCTCAGTGTGAATGAGAGTACAGCCAGCAGGTGGCGCTCTACACACGAGTCCATCATCTGAAGGCGCTTTCAGGTGAACACAATGAGGAACACAGAAGATGAACGCTCGAGTCCTGAACTCACCGGTGCTGAAGAGAAGAGTGTGAAATAAGACGAGGACGAGCAGGTGATTCTTCTTCTCTCCGACGAAAAGAAGAACAAACACATTTGAGCCGATCTGATCAAGACTTTGACAAAATGGACATGAATGGCTGCAAATGTGAGTGAATCAAACCTTGTATCTATCAAGACCACTGAAAACTGGAGTAAATTTTACAAGAAAATACTATTGCAATCTTCCTGCTTCATGATGTCATGTTTAACTCAGTGTTACTTGCTGTGTAATTCACTCGCAGTGTTTGAGTGAAAATCATTACAAAGTAAATCCTACACCAATTTTAAAAAGATAGATTAAATAATCTTAATGTGCAGAGACTAAATAAGCCATCTGTAGGTTTATTTCCCTGAAAAGTGACTAACAATGGCTCGACCAATAACAAGAGTTGGTGGGCGGCGTTAACTGTTGTTTCAGACCAATGGAAACCTGTTTGAAAACAATCATAAACTCTGCAGTTCTGCTTGGTTCCACTTCACACCCTCTGTGGCCATATTCTGGGTCAAATGATTGCTGATGTGAGGAAAATGCTCTACAGTGACATTATAATACAATAATGGCACAGTGACTGTGACACTATTCGTGTTTCATACTCAGATCGTCAGTCAGAGCTTCATGTGTTTTGAGTTAGATTATATAAAGCTGCAGTTCATTCAGATCTCGGGCTGCAGGTGACCCGGTCAGGCCTCACATCCCGTCTCGTCTGGACGGCTCTGCGCTGGGCTGCTGGACGGGCACGGTCTGGCTCTGGAAGAGCGGCTGGAGGAACAGACCCAGCGTTCCCACCACACAACGATCACAAAGATCCACAGAAACAGCCGGTCCACCACCATGGCCACGTACTTCCAGTCCTCGATGACCTGTGGATGCACAGAGACCGGCTTGTTAATAACCCTATTGATTAGTGCACTAATAAGGGACGAGGAAACGAATGGAGGCAGAATGAGTGGGAACACAGTGCTGATCCACCGCTCCGTCTCTCAGACCGCTGTCCTCGGCACTTTCTGATGCTCACTATTATTCTCTCTCTCTCTCCTCCACAGTGATTTAAGCACACGATCGATGCTCTTACAATGGGCTCTGGCTGAGAGTAACCGCTGCTGTATCCCTCCTGTGTGTCTGATGAATAAATGTTCTTTGTTAAATTTAAATGACTTTCAGCTTATACTGTATAATTAATCTGTTATAAACCCATAATGTCCAGGTAATATCTTGCGAGCGAGATGTTAGACTAGTGTGTCCTGCACACAGTAAATGAAACACACACACAGTTCAGCCAGCATGCATTAATCTTTTCTTTCTTTCTTTCTTTTTTTTTTTTTAAATGTCAATAAGACTCACAAACTCACTGACTCTGACAAATTGAACCGTTCACAGATAGTTAATGTTTCAGATCGATAAGGGCAATTATAACCTGTGATTTACAAGTGAAAAGTCATAAAAACTCTACAAGCCATCAATCTCACTGAAGAGTTCTTAGGATGATATAGAATAACAGATACTTTAGAATACTGTTCTGTCGTTCATGAATAACTACTCAGGAACAAATAACTAATGCACTAACTATTGTTAACTAGCAAGAAACTCTGATTAACGGTTAGGACGTAATAGCATTCAGTTGAAAGTGGTAGTTCACTATTAGCTAATCATAATTAATGTGAATTATGCATAATGTATAATTAATTCTAAAGAGAATATCTCGATAACCCAGATCTGATTATTAGCAATGTTGAAAACAGTTTAATAAATATTTCTGTGGAAATCATAATACACTACTATATTTAAAAGTTTGGGCAAGCAACAAATTAAAACCTTTACCGAAACAAATAAGTAATTTAATCAAGGACGCATTTTTATGATGTTACAGAAGATTTCTATTTCAAATAAAATGCTGTTCTTTTGAACTTTCTATTCATCTGTGAATCCTTTTATCCAAAATGTATCACAGTTTTCAAACAAAAAATATTGTGCAGCACAACTGTTTTCAACATTGATAATAATCAGAAATGTTTCTTGAGCAGCAAATCATCATATTAGAATGATTTCTGAAGATCATGTGACACTGAAGACTGGAGTAATGATGCTGAAAATACAGCTGCACATCACAGAAATACATTACACTTTAACAGAGATTCACAGAGACTTTGAAAGGTGTGTCTGGGAAGCAGTGAAGTCACTCACACTTTGATCGTCGTCGTTTCCCATCATGTGATCAGCTACGTATCGAACGCCGTCCACGGCCTCCTGGATCTCAGATCCCCAGTCTGGAGCCGGCCTGCTCCCTCTCAGGTCCTGTGTGGAGTCATGTTTGCGGGAGCCGTAGCCGAACTGAGCCTGAGGTCCTCTGTTGTAAGAGTGTCCCGGGGAGGAGACAGGCCAAGCCGAAGCTGAGGCCAGCAGCGCAGAGGCAGACGATGACATGCCTGATCTGTGAGGAGCACACCGAGGCCCCAGCAGAGATCCAGGGTCCCGCAGGCGGCGCTTCTGCCGCAGACGCTGAAGAGCCGAGTTTTCCCTGCGGTCTCTGCATGAACAGCAGCGCTGGGAGTCTGACCAGGAACACCAGCTTGACCCAGTCCGGCATGCTGTGTGTGCTCGGAGAGCGATGGTGCACGTTCAGCACACACACGCTGGTGATGATGGAGAAGGTCACCAGCACCATGGTGAACATCAGGTACTTCCCTATCAGAGGAACGTCCAGCGACGTGGGCGGCACGATCTTGGAGATCAGCAGGAGGAAGACGGTCAGCGCCAGCAGGACGGAGATGCACAGCGTCATCTTCTCGCCGCAGTCAGAAGGCAGGTAGAAGACCAGGATGGCCAGCGATGGTGATGAGCACGCACAGGGGATGATCAGGTTGATGGTGTAGAAGAGCGGCTTGCGCTTGATGATGAAGTCGTAGGTCAGATCCACGTAGGTGGGGTCCAGAGCGCTGACCGTCCTCCGGCCCGGCAGAGCCAGGATGTCCCACTCGCCGCTGGGAGTGAAGTCGTCCATGCTGGCCGCCTCGGACTTCAGCAGCAGGTCGATCTCGGTGTGATCGTAGGTCCAGGAGCGGAACTTGAGCGTGCAGTTCTGCTGGTCGAAGGGGAAGTGCTTGACCTCGATCTTGCAGGCGCTCTTGTAAATGGCGGGAGGAAGCCAAGCGATGCTGCCGTTAAACAGGACGATGGCGTTTGGTGAAGACCGTCACCTCATACGTCCCATCCGCACTGTGGAGCCAACAGAAGAATATTAGATATGTGACTACTACAAGGACATTTTAAGCTAACAAATATACAGTATATTTAACAAATAAATAACTATATATATATTTAACATAAATATAACAAAAAAAAATTGCACCCCCAATAACTAATAGTTTAATGAATATGTAGATATAATTCTGCAGAATGGTCATGTAAACCACCTAAACAAGATTTACAATTTATTTTGGAATTGGGGGTCAGCGTTATTTTAATATTACTTATATACTATTATAGTTTTAAGTAATATTTTGATTTAACTTTTATTTCAGTTTTAGTTTTTATTTCAGCGTTATTTTAATATTACTTATATACTATTATAGTTTTTAGTAATATTATATATATATATATATATATATATATATATATATATATAAACTGCATCCCAAATAAGAAGTTTATTGAAATTGTAAATCAAAAATTAGTGCCAGGTTAGGGTTGTTTTTTGACTTCGAGTCAATGTTATTTTTTATTTTTTTTTTTCTGTTATACTTCTTATTCATATTTTGAATAAGCTTTTTTTTAACACTTTTTCACTTTCTTTTGCTTTTATCATTTTTATTATTTAAATATTAAATATTATTAATTACGTTTTTTTTTTTTTACAGTTTTAATTTTAGTTCAATTTTTTTTCTTTTTTCCCTCCAGTTAGTAAGTTTAGTGCTTTTTAAACCTAAATAAAAAATATACATGCATGTTGCCTTGGCAACAGATTGAAATAAGTTAAAGTTTGTCATTAAATATATGTTTTTTTTTTTTTTTTTTTTTTTTTTTTTTTTTTTAAAGAATTGGTTTTAATCCTTTCAGTTAAAGATAATAATGCTGTTTGGAGTGAACAGTGCTGTCTGTTTGCTCAGAGGCACAGTGCTGAAAGCTGGTGCTCATGTCTTGCAGGACTGAAGTCAGTTCCGGTCATTATCTCCTTCAGCGTCTGGGTCTCTCTCATCAGAAACTCACTTGTTGTACAGCACTATATCAGGCAGCCAGATGTGTCTGGAGGGGATCCGGAGCTTGTCGATTCCCTCGTACTCCGCCGGGTCCCACGACAGACGATAATCATTCCAGTTCTGCAGATAATATCACGACTGTCTTATCATTTCATATATGAGCTGTCCCTCGGTCAGACAATTACACACTTGATTAGCGGCGTGATGAATGGACGTGAGCGCACTGATTATACGATAAATTCAAGATCAACCGCAAGGACGACAGAGCTGATGAAGCTTTAATCAAATAATAATTGAGATCTGACGAGCCTCTGACACTGACCTGAGTGATCCAGACGTTCGTCGTCATGATCTGCTCTCTCTCGTTCTGGAAGCACAGAAATAATAACACATAAACACATCACTGATGGAAACTTGCAGGGATTGCATATATCCTTACATTATGTAGAAGTGTCTTTTCAGCAGCATTAGATCTGGACTGGTTTATATTAGTGAATGATGACCTTGCAATCTGGTGTTTCTCAGCCCTGTTCCTGCTCATGTTGTATTTCTGACTCTTTGACACTCATTTCAGGACCTTTCATACTAATGCACTGATGGTTTGATCAACAGTATGATAGTTCATGGGGACACACATCATTGTTTTTAGTGGCTAGTTGTGAAATCAAATGAAAAAAATGAATGAACATATCAATATTTCTGTCTGTTTAAGCCTCACAACTGATGGAAACTCATTTTGAAATCTCTGATGCAACTTTCAAACTTTTCTGCCATTGAAATACACTACAAAAGCATAGATATTGAGATTTTGAAGGTTTTGACTCACCACACTGATGAGCTGTGCCAGAGAAACCTGCAGGAGAACTGTCACTCTCTCGGTCCGGTTCACCGCCGGCCGGATCAGTTTATTATACCGCCCTTTACCCAGCAGCCAGTTCATCAAGCGCTCCTCTGAGTCCGCACAGAGTCCGCCTGCAGACCGCCAGAACACACCTCAGACCACAAGACTACAGACTCGCTTGGGTTATAAAACTCAAAGATGGTGACAGTAACCAACAGAAATACTGCAATATGATTTCCAGTCGAATGCACCTGTACATGACAGCTAATAAGCCGAAATACTCCGTAAGAAAGAGAGAAAGATGTTTAACCCTGGTGAAAACTGTAAAAAAATAAAAAATTATAATATAAAATATATTCTGCTGGGTTGCTCCCAGATAAACAAAAAAACATGTTCCAAGAGCATTTGGCTAATTTTTGCTAATTTATGAAAATATTATTTCCGAATGTTCAAAATGTCCAGGTTTTTTAAATGCTTTAAAAAGTTTTTTTTTTTTTCTGGTTATACAAACATTTAGGGAAAAATTCCACTTTTTTCATTTTGCAAACATTATGTGAAGTTAATCTGAATGTTCTGAAACATTTTTTAAAACGTTAGAGAAAGTCCAACTAAAACATATAATATTAATATATATATATATATATATATATCTATATATATATATATATATATATATATATATATATATATATATAATATATATACATCCATGAATAACGGATATACAGCTACAACTTTACATACACCTCATAGAATCTGCAAAATGTTAATGATTTACAAAATGCAAATTCTGAATTTAAAGATCAGGGTAAATTGTACTTATTTTGTCTTCTGAGAAATAAAGTAAGTATCTTCTGGGGCTTCTGAAGGACAGTACTAAATGATTAAATATGATATTTAAAGAAAATACGAAAAATTAGACATCTTTATTCTGTGCAAAAGTTTTCACCCCCGGCTCTTAAAGCATGGTGTTTCAGTTAGTTAGTAGATCAAGACTCTTTGTAAACATGCAGCTCCCATCTGTTCATAAGAGTCATATAAATAATGCTGAGATGCTGTGTTTTTCTTTGGCATGATCTAATCTGACTCAGGACAACACTTACAGGAGTTTTTACTGGCCTCTAATAGAATTAATGACCGAACGGTCAAATGAATTGTCAGTGTGCTTCATCAAGTCAAGTCAAGTCTGCTTTATTGTCAATTCTTCCACATGTACAGTACATACATACAGAGAATTGAAATTGCGTTACTCTCAGACCCCCGGTGCATACAGATAACACCTACAGTAGAGCCTAAAAGTCTAGATCAAATATAAAATATAAGATAAAACTAACAATAAGGGAATGTAAAAAAAGACATAATAGAAAAAAATAAAATAAAAATAAGGTTAAATAAAAGCAGCGCAAGGCACATGGCAGATAGAGTGCAAAACCAGTGAACAAACAGTGCAGATAAAAAGATTTTTAGTGCATAAAAAAAATAGCTTATTCAGTCTGATTAAAAGTGACAAAGTGACAAAGGGCTCAGAGCAGTTATTTTATTAAACTGACTGATGAGGAGGTAGAATGATGTCAGATCCATGGTGAATGAGGTAGTGAGCAGACCACTGCTGCACAAAGTGACTGGTGCATGACATTCGTATGTTTAGAGGGAGGGGGGGTGGGTTGGAAGGACCTGGGGGATGTGGGACCTGGGGGGGGGGGGGGGGGGTTTCATAGTTCAGTGGTGCCTGAGGCAGAAGAGGGACGGGGGGGTAAGTTCGGGAGCGAGTTCAGCTTCCTGACAGCCTGATGGATGAAGCTGTCCTTCAGTCTGCTGGTCCTGGCCTGGAGACTCCGCAGTCTCCTCCCTGATGGCAGCAGACTGAAGAAGCTGTGTGACGGGTGAGTGGGATCACCTGCAATGCAGAGGGCTTTTCGAGTGAGACGGGTTCCATAAATGTCCTGGAGGGAGGGGGGAGAGAGACACCAATGATCTTCTCAGCTGCTCTCACTATGCGTTGGAGAGTCTTCCGGCAGGACGCGTTGCAGGCGCCATACCACACAGTGATGCAGCTGGTCAGTAATGCTCTCGATGGTGCCTCTGTAGAAGGTGTACATGATGGGGGGTGGGCTCTGGCTCTCCTCAGTTGTCGAGGAGGGAGAAGTAGAGACGCTGCTGTGATTTCTGGCCAGTGCTGCAGTGTTGTCGGTCCAGGAGAGGTCCTCTGTGATGTGCACACCCAGGAACTTGGTGCTGCTCACTCTCTCCACAATCGCACCGTTAATGGTCAGAGAAGCATGCTGAGTGTGCGCTCTCCTGAAGTCAACAACAATCTCCTTCGTCTTCTCCACGTTCAGAGAGAGATGTTGTCACTGCACCACCCGGCCAGGCGGCTTCACCTCGCTCCTGTAGTTTGTCTCATCTCTGTTGCTAATGAGACCCACCACAGTTGTGTCATCCGCAAACTTAATGAAGAGGTTGGAGTTGTGTGACGGTGTGCAGTCGTGGGTCAGCAGAGTGAAGAGGGAGGGGGCTCAGCACACATCCTTGGGGGCGCCCAGTGTTCAGTGTGATGGTGCTGGATGTGTTGCTGCCGACACCGTACTGCCTGAGGTCTTCCAGTCAGAAAGTCCAACAGCCAGTTGCACAGCGAAGTGTTGAGCCCCAGCTCGACCAGTTTGTGAATGAGCTGTTGAGGGATGATTGTGTTGAATGCTGAACTGAAGTCTATGAACAGCATTCTGACGTATGAGTCTTTTTCCTCTAGATGTGTGAGTGCTGAGTGGAGGGTAGTTGAGATGGCATCATCGGTCGACCGGTTGGACCGATATGCAAATGGAATGGGTCCAGGGAGGGGGGGAGGGCAGACTTGATGTGGTGCATGACTAGCCGTTCGAAGCACTTCATGAGGATGGGGAGTAAGTGAAACAAGACGGTAGTCATTGAAGCAGGATGGAGATGGCTTCTTCGGGACTGGAATGATGGTGGTAGCTTTGAAGCATGTGGGAACAACAGCCTGACTAAGTGAGATGTTGAAATGTCTGTGAAGACATCAGTGAGTTCTGCTTCACAGTCTCTCAGTACACGCCCAGGAATGTTGTCAGGACCCGGAGCTTTGCGTGCATTGATCCTGCTGAAGGATCTCCTCACGCTGTCTGGGGTCAGCATCATCACCTGGTCACTGGGAGGAGGTGGAGTCTTCTGTGCAGTGGAGCTGTTTTGTGCCTCAAAGCGAGCGAAGAAGGTGTTCAGCTCGTTCAGCAGAGAGATGTTGCTGTCACAGGTCCGCTGTGGGGGCTTGTAGTCCGTAATGGTCTGTATCCCCTGCCACAGGCTCCGAGTGTCTCTGCTGTCGCTGAATTGATGGGCTATCCTCCTGGAGTACTGTCTCTTAGCCTCTCTGATGCCGCGGGATAGGTTGGCCCTGGCTGTTCTCAGGCCCCCCTCGTCTCCAGCTCTTCATCATCAGCTCTAACGAGGTGCTGCACTCATCACCGAGACCTGCAGCTTTAATTGGGATTAATTAATATTAATGAGCAGTGATCTGTGATAATTAGAGACACCCAGAGATACACTGTAAGCACTCGCTTTGTAATGCTGTCCGAAGAATCACAAAACAGCAGACACAGGAACAAAAGACAAAGAAAAAACACAGTGATGCCGTGAAGCACGCAGGACATCACCAGGGTCCCAAATAATTCTTCTTGAAGATGTTTCATAATATTAATTGTATATTGTTAATATATAAGATATTGTCATTTAGTGCTGTAACCCACAGTCATGATAAAACCACTACAACAGTCACATAATTTGTGTTTTAAATTACACAACTACCAAGCCGGGTTATTACAGTTAAGTACAACAAAAACCAAAACCATAAAAAAAACTTCATAACAACCTGAACTTATTTTATTTCAGCATTTCCAAGGCAACATTTCTCATTTTCATTTAGTTTAACTTAATGAACTTAAACTGAAAACATTTAAAAAATAAATAAATAATTGTCAAAAACAGCAAAATTACTAAAACTTTAATTTCAAATAAAAGCAAATAAAAATAATTCAAAAGTTCAATATATGGAAAAGTCTTCGGACATTCGTATTTTCATAAAAAAAAAAATGGTCTTAAGTCAGTTATTTCTATCTTTTCTGTAGTGTGCCATTAGGAAATATCAGTTTACATTTCCAAACATTTCTTTTGCTATTAATGGTTCCGGGTCCAGATACAGTAAATAAACATGCAAAGAAGACCCAGTGCAGTTACTGTACATTTCTCCCGCTCTTCATGCAGTAACACTTCACACATTAGAAGCCTTCATTTCCACCCACAGTCACCCTGAAGCTGGTCTCACTCAGACTCCTAAAGCAGATCATAGGCACAGGGTCCTCTCCTGCAGTCTGCAGCTCAGAGCAGACATCTGGACACATGCGGCTCCTTTCACGGACACCATGAGCATGCAGCCAGTGTGAGCTTGGTTAAAGTGTTTCATGACCGCAGGCCGTCCTCAGCTATAGAGAAGACACAGAGGCACACGAAGACATGACCTCAAATGGCCAGCGGCGGTGAATGAACGTGAGACGGACGGACGGCCTTCAGTCTCTCCGTGTTACTGACTTTCATCTGGCCTGGATCTGTCCAAATATCACTGTGATTTAGGAACGGTCATCAGCCTGGGTGTATGAGGTTTAGCTGAAAACTCTTCGTCTTTCTTTTTTATGTATTTTTTTTTTTTTTTTTTTCTAAATAATATTATATTTTTTTTTTTTTTTTTTTATTTTATAACAACAAGTGTTATTTGGATTTATTTTTCCACTCATTATATTCAATTAACAATTTTCTGGTCTTTAATAATGGTCTCAAAACTTTAGCACAAAAACATTACTTACAAATTGTTCATGGAAAACTTTTTTTTTTAATTCTGAAAAATTCTGTTGAATGTTCATCTACATTTGTTAAATGTTACGATTTGTTTCAGAACGTTTAGAGAATGTCTCAGTAATTCTTGCAAAATGATCAACTGGAATATTTACTTAACTTTCACATAACCAAGAAAAAAAAAAAAAAAACTTTTAAAAACATTCAGAAATACTGTTTTCATAACTAAATGGGAACGTTGGTGAAATGTTTCAATTAGAGTCTGTAGCACATATTTATTCAAGCTTTGTTAAGAGTCGTGTTCAAATCCAGTAAATATGTCATTATGATTGTTATGAATTTTAGTATTAAACTGTGACAGAGCTGGTCACGTGATCGCATCATGGCGGCTCGTGATGTTGTGTTGAAATATCACAATCTCATATAACTGGTGTCTTCATCTCATGTAAATATACATCACTTTAAAAATGCTTCTCAATATGTGCCACCAATATTTGTAAAAAAAAAAAAAAAAATTAATTAATTAACGTAGTGTGCCTTTAAATAGTTCAGCTGTGTAAGAAGCTCTTACTCATAACATCCACCAAAACACACACAGAGAATGTCGTGTTGTTTTGAACAGTTAAATACGAACACCTTATTTGCATGATCTTGGCATCCTTTGAAAGCAACAACAATCGCGTTTTCTCAACAGCTATAAATCAGGAAAGACATTTCTAAAGCTAAAGCAACAGGGTTTAACTTGTGTGACTGAAGAGTGGCATCGAAACTACAGCAGAAACGGCAGACTTACTTCGGAGGAGAGTGCATACGCACAGGAGGACGGAGAGCGCGCGCGTCATGCTGGAGCGTGTTTCCCTGATCTTCAGTGCATTCCGCCTCACAGACCGCGACACTGAGGATGAGGATGATGAAGCACGAGCAGCGCGGACCATCCAGGACTCGCTCCCGTGCCGCCGACACACACACACACAGAGAGAGAGAGAGAGACGCGCTCCTCTGCGCCTCCCTGCCTATCACAGCAGAACCGGGGCTAGTTGTCACAGTGTTTAGGCTGAGTTTTGAAAGTCAGGTTCTATGTCTGTTTTAGGTTTTAGCGTTATTGACCAGTGGACATGCCCCAGTCGCTCTATAAATGCTACATTGTCAATAGAACACCTGACCAACAGATACTGTAATGAATAATCAGGCTTTCACTCTCACCTCCATCCATCTTTACATCCCTCTCGTTCCTCTCTCCGTCAGTCAGGAGCGAAACTGAACTGAACTGTACTTGACTTTCTGAATTGTGGCAGTTTTAGAATAAAAGCAAGTCCCACAGTGCATAAAATTACTCAAATAGATATTTCAGTGGCAAAGCACTTGTAATAAGATAAAACTCCATATGGCCACAAGTAGGTGATGAATATATAAATGTGTGGGGTTGTCTGGATGGTGTTCATATTTAGCATTTTACAAACAGACCAGAAAGAAGGATAAATTAATGCATTGAACGCTATTGTGCAATAAATATCTGTAAGAATTCTTCTCTTTCTGTGTTCAGATCCTGAAATTAACATCATCACTGTCATTTTGTCTCCTCTCTCGAACCCGTCAGCACTTCGCGTGATCTCTCAAGGTCTGCTCTGTGTGTGTTTGTGGAGCATTCAATCTCCCCCGAGCTGATTTATCTCTCAGCCGCTCTGCTGAAGGACTGGGGAGGATGGACCAGACCCTCTCTGATGCCAGCTGCTCTGCTGAATGAACGGGGCACACTGAGTCGATACAGGAGCTGCTCTGCTGAATGAACGGGGCACACTGAGTCGATACAGGTGCATGCATGCATAAACCATGCAACCCCGTGAGTGCCCCACAGCAAATAGGCGACTGACCAATAGAGGATCATAATGTCACAGATTCACCCTGAAATACAGCAGTTTGCACTGAAGATTTCAACACGGGATAAAAAATAAAATCACAGTTTATCTCACCATTCAGGCTTTTTTTGTGAGATATAAATACAGAATTGTGAAGAAAAAAGTCAAAATGAGATAAAAAAAGTTGCGGTCACCTTTTTTATTTTGCAGCAGAAATGAGCTTCCATAGTTTTGGGACGAGACAAACACATGATATGCAATGAAACATTTTGCTTTTATTATTATTGTTATGGAAGATCAGTTTGTCATTTAACCAGAAGCCCCAGAGCATGACATCATGAAATGAAACATCAGATTCGAAGTCGCCGTAGTCTTGATGTGAGAGTAGATGAACTGATGTTTTTAGGTCAGTGAACACTTCGTGTGTATCTGGACTGAGAGCGTGAATGAATCAGATTCAGATGCTGCATGATGTGTTTCCTACAGAGCAGATTCGGATGTTTTGGATGCTTTTAAAAGATCTGTGAAAAACATTTTGTTAATGTGGAGAAGTGTGGCAAATGTGAAAAGCATTGCTGTGATAGAGTGCTACTGGACGACTGCCAGTCTGTCACTTTTACTGCTTTCATCCCAGTCTCATTTCTCTCTTCCGTCTGACAGAGATGAAGCCCGGGACGCATGAGTGTTATTCATTTTGTGCCAGAGAACTCTTGCTCAAAAATAAAGATCTGTTATTGACATCTACAGAAGAACATTTAACATCCGTGGAATCTTTCCATTGCACTAAAGGTGCTTTATAGGTTCTTCAGATTATTAAAATGTTCATGAACTTTCACTGAAAGGTTCTTTGAGGAACCAGAAACAGCTCTTAAATGGCTTCATTATAAGAGTGTACAGTACTCTCCACATTTTAGATTCTCTCTGTTCTGCGTTGGTTATAGATGGTTTAGAGGCTCATCAGTAGCCAATAGGGCTTTAGTTACTCCAGAGACGAGAACACTGATTCGCTGATTATCATTTGGAGCTGGTTTTAGGGGGAGGGACATTAACATTCCCGAGCATTTGATTGGACAAAATACATCAATATTTTTGGTGTTTATTTTTCATCTGCTGCTATGATTTTGCTTCATATTTATAATTTTTGCTTAATTTAGTCAACTTTTAGGAGCATATGCATGATCTGAATGTTAACAGACATGGACTAAAAGCCATAAAGACTTCATAAATTAGTTTTTGTAAGAAAACAGACAAAAATGTGCATGTGTGCGTGGGGCTGGCCGGAGGGTGATGGAAGAGTAATCAGAGAACTGCTGCTGTAGCAGAGCGAGATATATATCAAACGGGCAGTTCATTACCTCGAGTGCTTGGCTCCTATAGCAGAGACCGCAGCATATACAGAGATATTGATTAAAGCCTGAGCAGGAGAATCCACACACACAGCACGTGATGCAGCGAGGGATGCACTGTGTTTATGAAGTTAAAATAGATTAGGTGATCAATAAAGACAATACACATACTGTATATGTGTGTGTGTGATTACTGTAATGGATGTACAGCAGCAGTGATAATCCTGCGAGGTGACGGCGACTCATTCAGCTCCTGATCAAATATGACGGACATGTATTTGAGAAGTAAAGACATAATGTTAATGATTTATGAGCACAGATGAGCGCAGGCTCCTTCTCAGTCTCAAACAGCCCTCAATATATTAGATCAGCTTTCATTTATGGCTGAGATTTATAGCTGGATTATTACATTTTCAATTTTAAAAATAGAAATCATATTGGTTGGTTTTACTTTTATCACAGGTTTACTTTTAAGGGTTGGATTTTAAATCATTTTACTATTTTGGTTTGAGTGTGTTAAAAAAAGAATCTAAATTAAATAATTTTTCCATGTCTAATGTGAAATAATGACTAGTTTATTAAGAAACAATTCAATTATATTGTTTGATCATTGGAGTAGGTTTTACTCTAAAATTTACCTCAATGTTACTTGTTTCTTTGTAATCATTTGTGAAACTTTCTGTGTGAAAATTGTTTCAACGTCAACTTTTTTTAGTGCAAATACCTTAATTTTCCCCCTTCTTTAATCAAAATGATTTAAATTAAAAGTTTGATTTTTAATTTTAATTGTAAATGAATTTGTGTCCTTAATTTCACTTAAAAGAAATGGATTAGATGAATTATGTTTTGTGATTTTATTTGATTAATCTCACTTCAAAGCATTGCATTATGTTTGATAAAATGCAGAAATCAATATCGTAAAGCAACATCGCAAGTGTGCAAAGATCCACGTATCTAGAAAGTGCACATAGGTAACATTTTTGCATGCATATTTATTTTACATGCCATAGAAAGGTTCTGCATAACTGGAATGACTCATCTGGTGAAGGTCCTAATTCATGCTGTTGTATATATAAGTCTAGAGAACTGAAAAATCTTTAAGACGTCTCTGTTCCAAACCACTGAATGAAGTGAGGTTAGTCGCTTAATAACTCTCTCTCTCTCTCAAGTGAAAATACTGATGTGCACTTCATATTTCTTAATGTCCAGCACTCTCTGCTCTATATTGTGTTAATCTGCTCTCTCTTCTCACCTGACTGATCATGATTAAAGCTCTCTTCTGCATCTGAGATGGATGGACCATTAGGCCTTTAACGGGTTTTAAAGATTCCTGCTGAAAACACACTGATGGCCAGCGCGCGTGAAGAGCAGAGACACTTCAAACAAACCCCCGTGACATATTCAGTTTACATGAACTGGCCTGCGGTCCCAGAAATACAATAAATTTCACGTTTTATTTGAAACAATTAAAATATAAGACTGCATGTTCTCTATTGATCATTTCAATTGTTAGTGCATTATAATATTAATATTTGCTATAATTGCATACTAAAACGGCACATATTATCTTTCATTTCTTATTACTTTAAATTAAATTATTTATAATTATTTTAAAAATGTAAAAAATAATATTTTATTTAAAATGTCTACATTTTATTTAATCATTTTAAAATACAGTTGAACATTTAAATACTTTATTTTACATATTTTTACATAAGTTATTTTGATATTTAATATTCTATTCATGTGTTTGTGACATTTGAAAGTCACCGTTTAGCAGCCCTGCTTCACCAGGGCGTAGCTGCAGATACAGTCCCATCAGAAGATCACATGTGATGTGACTGTTATGGTCATGTGATTACAGATCATTCACGAGAGTCTGTCTAACATTAACAGGCCTGTAAACTGGGTTCTATTTGACATCGTTCTGTGGTGGTTTTCAGTGATTTACTGACAGAGTCGATCAATCTCTCAGCCCTGAAATACAAATGTAAAATACATTTAGACGTGTGTTCGTGTGCAGACGCTGTTTGAACAATAACAGGGTTCAAATAACACCAAATCTCCACTGATTTTCATAATATGGACAATAAAACCATTCTCCAAATATCTTCATTTGTAGTTGACAGAAGAAAGAAAGTCGTGTTAGGTTGGAGTGATATAAGAACGAGGCAAATGATTTCCGGTGAATAATTTTCTTTTCGGATTAAATGAGAATCTGCTTCTTATTTCTAGTTCCTTTGTTCTAAAATTAAATCAAGGTTTTATAGACCAAACCATAGCTGGAAATGTCCCGTAATGACAATCTCTTCCGTCTTCAAGGATGTTCTGTAAAGTATTTTACAGCGGTTCGTTCTGAAGGCAAACGCAGCAGTTTTATGTTCATACTGACTCCAGCACACTGAACATGGCTATTAGAAATTCAAATACAACTAGTTAAATTTTTACAAGTCCGCTGCATTCATGGAGAGCATTTAATCTTTGTGGAAATGGTGACAGAATCAGTACATATGAGGCAGTTTTACAGGACCGGCACGAGGGACGAGGACAGAACAGAAGCCTTCAGAACAGCATCATGATCTGGAAGTGAGTTCAAGAGCAAAATCACAAAAACCCCTGACATAAAAATACAGCAGAGGCATTAATGTGTGCTGCACACCTCATGTCAGTCTTGCTCTTGACTTGGTTTTGAACTGTAATAAAGCCTGATATTGAGGTCACGTCCTTCACTCCTCACTCGGACTGTGTCTCGCCAATCTTGAGGTGATAACCTGTTTGCTTGACTCCTGGACGCCGCTTCCAGTCTTAAAATGTGTCTGTCCTTATACCAATCTGTCCATTAGTGCAGTGCTGAATGATGTCAGGATGGTTTGGAAACAGGCTCTTTGTGCTGCTCCAGCTTTAGACTGATGGTCTGTGTGATTCACGAGCGTCTCATCAGTATCTGTCCTGCAGCGAGACGCTGGATCAAGTTATTCAGAGCCCACAGAAGATTATACACACAGATGGAGCTCTGGCTTCAGGAGGATCGATCGATCAATCAATCAATCAATCAATCAATCAATCAATCAATCAATCAATCAATCAACCTAGATACATTAAATGGAACATTTATTAAAGAAGCCGTTGCTCTTGTTTGGACCGCTTAAGTGAGAACAATAATTTTACAAAAACATAGACCTGTTTTTTACAATCTTTATCAATTATCCCATATTCTTTATACTGTTAATAAATTACTTTATCAAGTAAATTGTGATATACATATTACGAAAGCTCATGCAATGTTACTGAATTTTTATAGATGAAATAAAAAAGAGGATATTTATATTATCTGATGAATAAAAATAGCAATCTGAACTGGTTTTTTTCTATAAACGGGCTGGCGGTCAAATATCTTTATGTATTTATTATTGATTTATTTTGCTGTCAAAGAATCTCTTTTTCTCATCAAAACTGCATTCATTTGATCAAAATCCGCAGTAAAAAGACGTGATATTGTGAAATAGTTTTACTCAGTTTAAAACAGCTGTTTTTCTATGTGAATCTCTGATTAAACTGTAAATTTCTTTCTGTGAGGTGCAGCCCTGTATTTTCAGCATCATTACTCCAGTCTTCAGTGTCACATGATCTTCAGAAATCTATTCTCAAATATGAGGATTTGCTGCTCAAGAAACATTTCTGATTATTATCAATGTTGATTGATTGATTGAATATTTCTGTGGAAACTGTGATTTAGTTTTGTTTATTTTTTTTTCAGGATTCCACCAGATGAATAGAAATGTTCAGTTTCAGAAGAGAACAGCAATTTATTTGAGATCTTTTGTAACATTAATAATAATAAATGTATTTACTGTCACTTTTGATCAATTTAATGCGTCCTCACTGAATAAAAGTATTCATTTCTTGTTTTCAGTGTATACAGTGAATGATTGAGCAGCAACAGTGCTCTCATGAGCCGTCTGGCCCTCAGTATCGTGTGGTTCGTCTGGTTTTCCTGCGGTCTGTTCCTCATGTTGTAAGATTGGATCGGGTCCTGCGCTCTCAGACTCCTGATTACCAGCTGCCTTTCTGTTTGAGTCGCTGTGAAGCGCTCTTCATCTCACCTCACCTCACCATATGTTCCTCCCGCTTCTCATTACTGTACCTGTGAAAACTCACAGAGAGAAACAGCTTTCATCTCAAAGACACTAAACTTCTTTACATTGATTTTCTTCCCCTCTAAAAGCACAAAGCACAGAGATGATATCAGTAAAACAGAGAGTGTAAAATACTGTGAAACACTATAAAACAGACTTACATTTTTTTCAAGTATAATCAACTTGGTTGAATAAGTCATTTCAACTTAACATACATCGAACCAACATAAAAAAAAAATCAAGTTGAATTTTATGCAACTGATACTTTTTTTTTTTAATTGATGAGTTAAAGTTAAAACTTAAGTTGTCGTGACTTACTCATCATATAATTTTTTAGTTATAAGCTTAGATTTTTTTGATACTTAAAAAAGTCAAACCTTGCCTAACAAATCACATTTAACATACAGGAGTAAGATACTACTAAATTTACCATTTTTGTAGCAAAAACAATCATTTCATCTACTCTTATGCTATTACATATACTTCTATTTTCTCAAATCTGCAGTAACTGTGAGCTTCCGGGGAAAACAGGATATTATCTTTAATCGTGCTTTTTGTGTGTGTGTGTGTGTGTGTGTGTGTGTGTGTGTGTGTGTGTGTGTGTGTGTGTGTTTATCATCCATTTTTGGAGATTGAAATCACTGCATGATGAACTGCAATTGTAACTATGCGCCAGAAACATACTTTGTATTTTTACAAAAAAAAAAAAAAAAAAGGAAAAGCAGCAGCCGAGGTTTTAGACATGCATGTGAGTACATCACGACGGTGAATGTTTCATCTTTAGATAAAACCATTTTCAAAAACTACTAGATGAGAGAACAATGTGCAGGAAAGTGATCAGCGGATGCCTGTAAATACACTAGTATGTAAGTGAGCCACGGAAACCTGTTTACCGTCAATCTATCTGTCCATTGGCCCCTGATTATGGCGTATAATGTGATTAACACAGACGCTGGGGATGGTAATAGTCACGGGTTCATTTGAATGGAGCAGATGCTCTCAGCGTGAAGCTCTTGGTTCTGAAAAGCAGAGTACGGGAGATACTGAACACACGCCAATCTCTTCTATCAGAGTCCAGCCGTCTCCAGAGAGAGATGAGTGTGTGTGGGTGTGTGTGTGTGTGTGTGTGTGTGGTGTGTGTGTGTGTGTGTGTGTGTGTGTGTGTGGCAGACAGAACCAGAACAAGCGCCAGAAAGGAAAAACAGCTACAAGTACAGGGACATGTTAAAAAAAAAAAAGCCTGATGAAGCAAAATATGATACACAGGTATAAATGCAAACTATTTTTAGCCTTAAAGTTTCAATGAACTGTTTCATTCATTAAAAGTAGCTTTTGTCTGACTATTATTTTCAGGGTTTATTTCATGGTTAAAAAGAGAAAGAAACAGTGGGTTTTTGATTTCATATTGTCTTTTCAGCGTTGCTAGTACACAAAATCCTGCAGTAAGTGTGTTTGAGCTGATGTGCGTTTTGTGTTTTTGATGCGGGCTGACAGCATATGAGGAGGTTTTATATGAAGCCGGTGTCTGGCTCTCTGTTCTTTCCTCCATTGACGCGGTGTTACTGTCCTGTTCTCTCTTCGGATTCGCTTCTCCTGTAAGTCCTGACTAAAGCTCTTGCAGCTTCTCGTCTCTGATTTTTTAAGCCAGGTCTGTCCTTCTTAGCTAAATTGGCCTTAAGCCAGGTCTCTGCGTTTGCTCCTGGCGGGTTCTGACGGGGCCGCTCCAGGTCTCATAAACTGCATTAGCTGTAGAATCTGATGGATTTGCCAGAGCACGCTGCCGCTCCACAGACTGACTGCATGTTTCAGGACAGAAAAAAACAAGCGCCTTATTATATTTAATTCTGTGCCGTGTATAATGCACAATGCCATGCTATTTTTGATAGTATAAAGTGTGAAACAGTACAGTGTTGTCATGAAACTCTCGATGGCGCAGGCTTGATGGGTCATATAATGACAAACTGATGGATATTCACAGTGTCACAAGCTGATGGGTCAAGTTGCATACGAAGCCAATGAGCTTCCTGCTTCTGACATTTAAAATGGTATTCACCAGAGCATTTCCTCTGAAACCCAACCACATCCCCAGCTCCACCGTATAGATCCTACCAAAGGTTATTTTATATGCTATTTATGCAGCAGCAATAATGTCTCTCTAAAAAACTGGAGCAATCCAGTTATGTCATCTCTGCACTCTCAGAAAAATATAATACAGAAGATGTCACTTGGGCGGTACCTTTTTGAAATGTGCACTTTTGTACCTTTAAGGTACAAATAGTGGATCTTTAGGTACAAAGGTGTGCCTTTTTGAAAAGGTAAGGTCACGACCCCCAGGACAGCATCTGTACCATTTTTTTGAGAGTGTGTAAGCTCTGTTTGTGTCTATTTGGCAAATGTACTGCAGCAGTAGTATGAGAGTATGCAGACACACACTGCAACCACCGCAGTCCATGCTCCGTAAATGCTCATGTTCTGTGAAGCAAAAAGCAAGACAGACTTTTTGGCACTGGGGATTCTGATTAAGGGCCATTGTTGTACTAGGGTAGAGGACGGTACCCACGGCCCACCATGATAAGCTGATAATACACTTTTCAATCACAGCGTCCCAGTGGCCTGGCAGTATTCCATTAGCCCGCTGTCAGTGTTCTTCTCAGAGCACACAGGCCCATACGCGACGACAGACACTATGCATCTTCACCGAGCCCATTTAATTCTGCTCCGTATGCGTCACAACACAGGGTCCTTGTATGGCATTGGGTTTCGCTTCAGCTGGACGTTTGCAAGACATAATTTTGATGCAGGTAGTTTCATTCATCGTCCTGTGAGCCACATGAAGAGCAAGAGCTTCCAGGTCAAGCTGATGAGAACCTGTTGATTGACTTACAATGGATTTGCTAAAAAGAAGATAGATTTAGGATAAGGGTCGGTTGGATCATTTCTGCACGCTTGTTATTTTTCGATACGATATGTTTGTTTATGTTCACCAGATTGAGCAACGGATCTTGTAAGGAAATTGCATATTACATAGTATTGTCCTCTCATGGAGTGTCATAAAAGCTCTTAAATATTGTTTTTCTATTTTTAACACTAAATGATGGAGAACGGTTCCTCTCAACAAAACTTGAATCAAGTAAAGTTAGGCAAGGCTATAATCAGTAGAACTCACTAGTGAGAGGGAGGAAACAGAGTCATGCTTTCTTTTAAAATCAAATTCATTGTTATATTTGAGGATCACATTAAAATATCGTCTTGGAAAACCTTTTTACAAGTGCATTCTTTTCTTTTTCTTCTTTATGGATATTTAAATTTTTTTTTTTTTTTGGGGAGGGGGGGGCTAAAAATCTGTTTCCATGATTAATCTCTACACAATGGAGTTTTATGTATAGATTTTATCATTTTACTCTCATCCCACCCACCCTAAACAGAAATTGAAATAGGAACGATATGAAAAAAAAAACAATTGCGCAGCATATTCCAAGCGTGCTTAATATCTCTCACTTTCTTGTTCAATTTCTTTTGCTGTAGCTGCAGGTACCTCGTGTATCATTCTCTTCTTTTACCGAGCTCTGACCTTTTCCCATGCAATGGGGATAAAAAGAACATTACCATTAACATTTAAAGTAGTAGCATCTGACAGAGTGCTTTTATCCAAAGGAGACTCTCACTCAAGTCAACAGAACATTCTTAAATTCATGGCATTGGCAATTCCCGGGGGTAAATCGAACCCCATGACCTGAGCTCTGAGCTGAAGAAGAGTCTGCTGTGACTGGAACAGTATTATATCCCAAAACCAACACATTTTGCGGTGTCTGGAAAAGATGGTCATATCATGATCCCACACTCTTGTCTTCAATTTAGGGTAAGATGGACCTCGGTGGGCGGCAGAGGGGGAAAATTGGTGATCCGCTCCTTGTTGTGTTGTTGGGGAACGGCTCTTTCCTGAATGACAAACTGCGATGGGAAAATAGTTGTGAGTTCTTATGCAAAGACGGTAGGGTTAGTAACTTGTGTGCGCACAATTATATGTCCTCTCAGCTCCACGTCCGGAAATTCAGAGTGCTGGGCGTCACCAGCGTGGTCGTATGTTAGTGAGACACTGGCATCATACGGAGCCCGGCCCGTCATTTTAAGCAATGGGCTTTGTGTCAGAGAGCCGTTGTGTGGGTGAAAATCTGCAACGTTGTGCTGTTACCTCAAGAGCCTTTTGGCAGATTGTCCAGTTGATCTGTGCTTCCTCAAGAGTAGCCAAGCTATTAGAAGTTCATGTAGACAGCGGAGGTTTTTCCAGAGACCGTTAAATCACTGGTGACTTTCTTCAGAAAACGCCTCAAAAAGGCTTGAAAGCAAGAGATTGTGCCTGAGCATTTGAATTGATTGTATTGATGGACGGAGATGTTCGCTGATGACACATGAAGACTGCAACATCAGGGGCCTTTTGCTCGAAAACGTCACGTCACTCGTTTATCGTTGACAAATGAGCCAGTTGATGGGGAATCTACGGTCAGTGAATCATCCTTACAGCAGACGTCAATGAAGACATTCAAACATACTGATGATGAAGAGAAAAAACATTACACAGCAAAATATGTAGAATCGTACGTGTAGACTGAAAACAAAACATTGATGTAGAAACAGATTTTCTCAGGAATTGCTAGTAAATTTCACAATAACCATAACAATGAAAGAAAAGGCAAAAAAAAGGAAAACACATTGGATTAAATGGAAAAATTTTGTATCAATGTATAAAAACTAAAAATATCATTTCTTGTAAAACACACCAATAATGTTTCTCTCTCTCTCTCTCTCTCTCTCTCTCTCTTTATATATATACAAAAAGTGACAGTGTTCAAAAATAAAAACCGGATAAGCGTCAGCGTGAGTTTTGAAGTCTGAACCATCGAGCATGAAGCCAGAGCTGGACCTGTGTGCTTGCTCCAGATGAATGAGGCTGTAAGGCTGTGTTTCTACATTAACCTCTAGTGTCTGAGCGGTCAGAGCATGGCCACCTCACATTATACAAGCACTAACGGCCAATCCCACGCGGCCTTCTTATATTAGATGCGGACGCCATTATATGTCAGCTGACAGACGGACATGTCACCGCTGACATCATAAAGAAGCGGCACGGCGGTTGAAAAAAAAAAAAAAAAAAAAAATTAAAGCAAACGCATTCATTCTCTCTCGTGAGGAGTGAGTTCTCTCACATTCTGTCTTCTGCCCAAAAAATGAGCATGCAACGCTGTTAGTGGACATTAATGTTCATAATGACTGAGAACTTTTGACTGGCGCATGGACAGTATTGTACACCAGTTATCAGCCGTGTGGAAACGAGTGACTATCGCCATCAATTGGAGGCTGAGCTTGCCCTGCTGTTCTTCTGAAGAGGTCAGGACATCATTTCCTGAAGGTACAGTGTCATTTCAGACGTATGAACAGTTTCACTCAAGAAGCCCATATAAATGTGTTTCTCTGCTAAATGATTTTCTGTCAGACTGTCACATGGGTTCCTCCTTCTAACACACACACACACACACACACACACATACACACAACACAGCACACAAACACACACACACACCACACCACTCACTTTCACGTCACTCACCAATACAGACAAAAAACACACACATACCTACATAAACACACCCAGACAGACAAATACAAACGCACACGCACACAAACACACACAACACACACACACACACACACACACACATACACACACACATAACACACCCAGACAGAAACAGACAAAAACAAACCACACGGACACAGCACACACAAACAAACACACACACACACACACAAACAAACACAAGACACATTTGAAACAACACACAAACACACACACACACACACACACACACACAAACACACCAGATACATACACACACAGACAGAACAATACAAAACACTTACACCACACAACACACAAACACACACACACAAACACACACAAAACACAGATAGACAAAAACACATAAAACACACACACCACAACAAACACAAACACAACACACACACACACATACACACACCCATACACACACCCCAAACAGACAAACAAATACAAACACACAACCGCAAACACACACACACACACAACACACAATACACACACAACAAACACACACACAAACCAAACAAAAACAAAAACAAAAACAACACACAAAAACACACAAAAAACAAACACACACACCACACAACAACAAACCCACACAAAAACAAACACACAGATACAAACACACACAGACAGACAAATGACAAACACGACCGCACAACACACACACACACACACACACACACAGATATAACAAACACACACAACACACACACACACACAGAACAAAAGAATAGACAAAACAAACACCAAACCACACACACACACGTCTTCGCGCGCACACACCACACACACACACATACACACAACACACGCGACCACACACACAAGCGCAACACACCACACCACACACACATCAAAGCGCGGCACCCACACACACCACAAACGCGGGCGCAACACTACACCATATGACCACACACACACCACCCCACACACACCCACACACACAGAATCAGTAATTAAAGTTCAACAAAACACTTAGTTTAATTACAAGAAAAGGAAGGCAAATTAAATAAAAATATTGTAATTTTTACCGTTGGACGTCTAAAAAAAAAAATTATATTATTATATTTGCTTCTAAATTACGTATGCACAGTGACACTTTGCAAGAATAAATGTTTTTCTTATTTTGTTTTGTTGTTTTTGTTTTCTAAAAATAATAGAACAATCATTTAAAAAATAAGGAAAAAAAACTAAAAATGAAATTATATATAAAATATATAAATAGATTATATAAGATTATATATAATAACAAAATTTTGGGCCACATTGAGGCGCCCTACAAAACAAGCCAAGCAAAAGATGGAAGAATGAATAACGGATGATAATGAAAACGTGGTGTGAAATAAACGCGTTGCATGGCACGGGCCTAGGGAGAAGATTTGAAAAATTAATAAAATCTCTTTGTTTAAATATAAGAAAACCCCCTGATTGTCTTGCTGTTTTTGTTAGAACTAATCCCTCAAAAAATGCCCACTTAACACGAAGGACACAAAGCATCTCTATTGTTCTTTAAAACTGGACATCCTTACTGATATTGAGTTTGAAAACAGCGAGGGGAAAGCATGGGACCGATGCAGGGATCAGGAATATTTACGAGATGGTGAGTTTTCTTCGACAGTATGAAGCAGGAAAGTCTTTCCGTTCACCTGACCGCGCTGCCGCAAACTGGCAATCACAGGTGTGTTTCAAAAAACTTTCCAGGAGCAACGAATTCGACACGTTCATGCCCTCCAATAAAACACACAAGCCTTGATGTTAAAATCATAAAAAAAACAGAGTCAAATTAAGTGAATAAAGGCATTTGACGTACAATTGAAACTCAATAGTCGTCGGTCTGTCCTACGGAAGGTTCAATTTCGCTTAATGCCACACACGTGTAAAAAAGCAGACTGAGCGGTGAGTGAGTGTCAATTTATAAGGCATTTCAAAAGAACATCAATCAGGCGAAAAAAAGGTCAGCGTTCACAGATTGGAAAGTCACTTTGCCCGCTGAAGAAGATACCAAATGTGGCATTCCTATTTCCCGCAGCGTGCCAGCGGCTAGGTGTTGGCATCGCGTAAAGGTCACAATCCGAAAAACACCAACAGTTGTCAAAACCAAACAGGATAATTAGATAGTAATCAATGTTAGCATGCCTCTTGGGAGTGTGATGAAGCACAGTCAGCTAATTCTTGTGCCCGATTTGGCATGCACCAGTGAAACGGGTTGCTGTTGGAGAGAGAAGAAGGTTGCTACAAACATCCACAGCTCCGATATCTGGGCATCACTAACCACAACATTACGTGTGTTATTTCAGTCAGGATGTAAGCGCGGACGGTGTCGTGGATCCACACTCGAAAACGAGTCACCTTAGCGAAAAACCCTTGACCTTAGCACAGGCTCAAACACTGTCCACCATACCGGAGGGTTTCGTATTAATGATGTGGTGTGAGGGAGGAGAAGAAAGGAATCCTGTCTGATCCACGGCCTCCCCTCTCTCCACAGTGCCAAGCCCCAAAACCACAGCTCGCCATGTTTGGGCCTGGACAGTTCTGAATGTATATCGCGCTCCAAACCAGCATGTCTGCAGCCAGAGGGTCCATTAAAACCGAGCGGTTTAACGTGGTTTTTTGCTGGACAGGGGAAGGGGAATAGAGCGTCTTGCCTGTTTTAGACGGCCACCACAACATCTTGGTCTGCTCTCTTATATTTACTGGCAAAATGAAGTTTCAATCGCCGAAACTCACTTAAAACGGAGAGGTTCCATGTAAGAAGAAGAATGGAATATCATAATTCGCACCCTCGTTGCTGCCATATCCAAAACCACATAAAGTTCTGTTCTCGTATGCAGCGGAACACACAAAAAAGCGCGAAACGTTTCAAGCTGCACTTTACATGAAAATGAAAGAAAAAAGAGACGTAAAGAAAAACCCAAAGGGTACACTTTCTTGTTTTTTCTGACTATTGTTGCATATTTCGGCGGCTTTATCTATGAATAGAAGGGTTATCGATGCTGGCGATGCCTAGAATAAAGGTCAGTCCAAGGAACTGCAATACTAAATAAATAAATAAATAAATAAATCCAAAAAAAACTCAATAAATAAATAAATAAAGAAAAAAAAAAAAATGATCGTTTTTTGAAAGCAATTTGGGACATAAAATTGTGTATAAAAGCCTGCAAAAAATCAAGGACGATGCATGTTGCATCGTGAATCTAGAACAATAGGGTTACGTTCTATCCTTAAATTACACTAATAAGGTGTTATTATGTCCAGCTTAAGAGAGAGCGAAAAAAAAAAAACATTTAAAAACCTTTCATTAATCTAAAGTTAAATAATTCTTACAGGAAAGGGACAAAAAAAAAATCAAGCTAGAAATAGTTATTTTTTCGTTGTTTGTTTTTTTTTACAGTTAGCGAAAGGAATGTCAAAGGATGAATTATAAAAAAAAACTAACCTTAATACTTTGAAAAATCAAACATGCATAAAATTAATCGAAATATGACGAGTAAAAGATATGATTATGGTTTTCAAAATGGATTTTCTATGTTATATGAGTTTCTTTTGCGCTCGCAAAAACTGTTTTCAACATTGATAATAAGAGCGTTTCTTCAGATGCAAATCAGCATATTAAATGGACATATATTACAGTTTTTTAACTCTACACACAGTGATTGAGCAAACAAGCTGCTAAACACACTTAAAAATACCACTTACACCACAAAGATCATCTAGTCATGTGAAGTCACATGTCCTTGCACTAACCAAATAGCAGATTACTGACTGTCAAATAATACGCAGCCAAAGGTCACACCCAATTGCGTAATCCCAGTCATCAGGTGGTGGCAAACACTTTGTTTTGCACTTGAATTGTACGGACACACCAATAAGGTGTAGGTAAAGCACTATAAAAAAGTCAAGCAGGTGAGGAGTTATAGGTCTTTCAAGCACAATGGAAAAAAGTTCAGAGAAAAAGTAAGGACCGCGGAGGGACAAGGATATGAGGTAGGACAGGAAAAAGGGGAGGTAAAAGAGGAAATCCATCAACAGAGAAGAGAAGAAGAGATGGAGCGCAGCATGGGAGGTAGAGAGTGTAGAGAAGAGGAAGACAGCGAAGAGTGAGACTAAGAAGGTGCTCAAAGAGGACCGATTCTGACAAATACGATTGAGAAATCCCTCCAGCGCAACACTAATAAACAGCCAAAACTACCAGGCGATATACAGTAAGGCAAGTTACGTGTGATAAGAACCCATGTCTGACTGGGAATGAAAAAAAATAGGTATGGATTAAAAAGATCCTCACTAAATCAAAAAACATCTGCACAGTTTTCAGTAACTGCTTACAGTACTGTTATTCTATGACACTATCAGCACTTCTGTTTACCCTTTTCCTGTGAAATTACTGTACTATTGTATACTGTTGTTTTTTTTTTTTTTTTATTCTTTCTATAAAGGATTGAGGGGTCAGGAGGAAAGGACAACAAAGGGGGCAAAATGGCCGGCTTATTGTTCACAGAAGCACGGAAAGCACAGAGAGGCGAGATAGGTTGAACAATTGGTTTGGCCACAAACAAAGCTATAACACTCAACCAGCGTGCACGCTAGGACATTGTCAAATAACCACGCCAGTAGTTTTCAAACGATCATCCATGCTGTGTGCTGCTCGACGCCTCAACCCTGGCAAAGCATCCGAAAAAAAAAATAAAAACCGAAATTCCAAATAATGAAAGACAAATCGTATCTGAGTGCCTTTCTAGTGCCAATGCCGAAAGAGTTGAATTGATTGGAACGACTGCCGGATGATACTATAGACTAGAAGGTATGTAGTCACGTTAAGTCAGTGGTGGATCTTGCATCCTGTCGCACTACTTTTTCACATTGTACTGGAATAGGCATATCTTAGATTCTAAACACTGAAACTACACAAGGTTGCCGGACACGGGTCCATTCAGAGAGGTTTACCGAATAGATATGACGACAGAGGAGATCCAGCATGAGGTTTCATTTAAGTTGAGATAGAGGCGTGGTTCCACTGACGTGAGTGAAACAAGAAGCGAGGGGGGAAAGATAGAAGAAGAGAGAGATGAAAATCATTGCCGCCACAGTGGGCTATAGTCAAAGCTCCCATGGCAACGTATGTGGGGGTAATATAACACTAGGTGCAGCTATTACACAGGAACGGGGGTCACTTACACCGCCATGCCCATATGGGCCCTGTGCAACACACAGCACTCATACTTACAGTGTCTTGGACCAATTGCACATACATTAAACAACAGCGGATAGGCAAAATCGCATTCATTTTTTATGCTAAATACAGTGTTGTTTTCCCCTAGGGGACAAAGTGTCTCTTCCACCGCCCTTGCTCTGGGTTTTAGAACATGGTTTTCAGCAACATGTCTATCACTTTTTCACCGTCCTATATCTTCCACCATACCTCCTCCAATCCTCATACCCTTAGAGGAAGAGTGTTTCATCCAGGCATGGCGGGGGTGGAAGGTATATGATCTCCCGTCTCCAGGGCTGAGGGTACCCCTCATCCAAGGCCATTGGATGAGGCCTGTAACCAGATGGATGGGTTTAGCTCTGCACGCAATGCAGCGTATGATTTCCCGTCCTTCAAGATGTTTCTTTCCAGGGGTGTCTTGCTAATGACAACATTTGCCTTTGTCAATTTTGATGAGTATATCTCTGGGGCCACAGATCCAGCTAGGTCGAGAGGGAGATTGGAGGGGTCATAGGTCCTAGTGTGGTGGTTCTTTTTTTTTTGTTGTGTTTGTTTTTTTTAAACAGTACAATTTTTTCGATACGAACAAATAAAAAAAGTGACATTTTGTTTACAGTAGTATGAATATCCATTGTCAACCATTTGGGCGTCGTTCTTTGTTGAGAAATAATGAGTTTCTTTTTTCTTTCAGGTCCTGCAACATTGGTCCTTGTGTTAGTGTTTTTGGTGAATTTACATCTTATTTTTACTTTGTTGATGGTAGCATACTCTAATCATAGTGGAACGTTCGTAGAATGCCTAAAAGTGTTTTTTAAGTTTATAACAGCAGAAGTGAACCTCCCGTTTGGCAAAACAGAGGATAGTAATGTGAAACGGTGGTGTGTGTTCATATGGTATAAACACAAAAGGGGGTCACCTCTTATAACAGAAGGTGTAGTATGTTTTGTACATGAGTGGTTAATTAATGCAAAGGGCTTAAGTATATAGTGTTTTGGCTGTATTGGGGGTGTGGGTGTGGCTAATTTGTGTGTAGTGTTTTGTGAAAACAGGGCCCCTGTCCTTTTTGGAAGAAAGCGTTCTGAACAATCTAAAATAAGAAACTGTATAAGATAGTATTCTATAATAAATGGAAAAACGTATTGAGTAATTATTCATACACAATAGCACGGGGTTGTTACTGTAATATTTTGATCAAAGGTGAAGGATTCGAAAAAGTCTTGGTGAGCAGAAGAAAGAAAGACTTCTTTTCCTTGTAAGCACAATGTACACCATGTAAAATTAAGCAGTTACTGAGCCCCAAAACATTTGGAAAATAAAAAAAGTAGGGCATATGCAGATAATAATCAGGATTGTTATTAAACTATAATATGCTATATACCATTGTAATTCTCTCTGGTCCTCCAGGACCGGCCACTGCATCATTGAGTCTTTGCTGTGGTTTAAGTCTCACTAATGCCTCATCTATCTGTTGGAAAAGAAAAAAAAGCGTTGAGGCCAGGACAAATATAACGATCATGTTCAGGAGAAACTGTGATTTTTCAATCAAGCATCATCATCGCTAGCAGGAGGAGGTTGCCTGGATTCCTCTTATAGCATAGGTCAGAGGCAGTTGAGGTTGGTGCTTGGTTTTCACTGTTCACTGCAGCTGTAATAGCTCGTAGGACACGGTGGTGATGACCCCCACAACATCCACTCGCCATTTTTTAAAATCAGTGTCCCGAGGCTGGTCGGCATTGGATAAACCCAACCAAACGGAAACTCAACCCTCTGAGATAGCAATAACTGCTCTGCAGAGACAGACGTGAATGTTGTCACAACCGGGCCCAGAGAAATAGAAGAGTGAGTTGCCTGTTTTGTGTGTTAGGTCATAAACTGTCCCTAATACTTCAATTTCGAAAGAAAATGGTATTTGTGTGGTCAAACAATGTGATTTATATTTAGATGTTATATTTTTATTATTTCTGGAAACCGCTGACCATAAGTAAATTGCAATTGAGTTATACTTAGTATTACTGCTTTTACAGTGCTGTGCCATTGTACAAAAAACAACAACATGGCACAACACCTCCTAATTTGTTGCAGTAGTAGAAGCCTTTGTCACCAACCACAATATCAAAAGGGGCCCCCTCGAGAAGGTATATAAAATAGTTAGTTAGATAGCCGGGACATCACTGTGGACAACAGGCCATCCAGGATGGGGGTTCGAGAATAATTGCATAATTGTCTAATAAAGAATCGGACTTTCAAATAAGTAACACCGACCATTGAGAAATGTAGTCACTTTAGTGTATTAACCATAAGTTTATTTTGGTTCAAACAATGAGTGTTTATAGGGGCTGCTTTTATGTGATCTTTTATTATTGATTATGTGGTTATTTTCTTGTCTGAGGAGCCTAGTATCTACTGACTGTTAGTATTATTAGTATTGTTATGGAATTACTGTGGTAATAATTATCTCAAAGTATGTTATAATAGATAAAGTAGCTGGTGTAATACTCAACACAATTATAGTTCATACAGGTTCACATTGTGACAACGCACCCCGCACTTCAGTAAGAAGCATGAGGGACAATGCTATTAGATTTTTTGAAAAAAAAAAAAAAAAAATAAAGATAGTGTTAATAATTAGAGTAGTAAATAATTGCCAGAATTTTAATAATAATATCTAGATATTTCATAGGTAATATTGGATGTATAGTGTATTTCCACTATGTCACCTTGGGTGGTCTCCAATATATGCCGTCGCTAAATACATGAGGCCTGAATTCCTCTACAGTGGACATGGACTGACATCATTATGCCCTGTTTTCTGTTAACAGGATAAAGTCAGTTTCCTCGTCCAATCCCGTAATTTTTGACATTAAAGTCTCCTGAGATGTTGGTTTATGAAATACCAATTTGAAAAAAGTATGTCTGAGTTGAAATTAAATTTACAAAGAATTGAAACTTTCCGTGGGATAATGACAGCGGCCCCTAAACTACGTTAACCCCAAACCTGACGGAATAAAAATTAATAAATGGAACTCGTAAATGTTTTTGTTGCAAGGCACAATATTATGGTGACATTAGAGCGTGTGTTTTGTTGGAGTTTCTATGGGTGTCCTGTCACCAGCCTACGTGGCCATTCTAGAGCTCAATATTAACAGAGATGAACACTGCTGTTGTAATCCTAAACTCATAGAGCTATTATTTAATTATTTTAATAGCGAATGATGATTGATTATAAATTTTTAACAAGTTCCAGCACCTGACAGTTTAATGCCTGTCACACGCACAACACACCACACACAGTCACACACACACACACACGACACACACACACCACACACACAGCCATTCAAGCACACACACAAATAGATCCCTTATGGCTAAATAAAATATTATGTATTTAAACAGGAGCTTCTCAGACCTCACTGTGTTTAAGTGGTTACTGATACAGGGACACCTAAAATTCCAAGTACTTTTTTTTTTCATCATTTTAAATGCATTCATATCATAATTCTCAACCCATGATTTCTGTTTTGTATGAGACATGTTTGACTGACACCTGCTATCAAAATTAAAGTAGTATCAAAATATTCCACCTTTATATTCAAATATAGTTCTTGGGATTAATTATTAGGAATCATAAATCATCATTACATAGATATTATATTAATGATAATTAAACAATGATGTAAACTATTATTGGGGACCAAAAAAAAAATTTGACTGTTACACAATTTAGCGGATACGTAATTATCCTAAACACTAACCTACTTATTGATGCTAGTATTAACTCCTCACTGGCGTTAATGATTCATAAAACCTGGAAGTGCGGAAAAAACACTTGGGCGGGAAATGTTTTTCAACAATTAGTTCCCTTATTGTTTTATTTTTTAGTTCATGAAACTTATATAAAAAACAAATACAATCCATAATGAATATAGAATATTATTTAAATAAAATCATTTAAATTAAAAAGATCTTCTCTTACTAATAGGCTATGGAATTAACTAAAAACATCAGATTTGTCAATGTATTACTGACAAAATCTGTCAATATTAAAATAATTTAATATTAATAATTTAACATCTAAACAGGAAATGATAGGCTCTTGATTATGATTAAGGAACTTGGAACAAATTCTCAAGCCAAATTTTGAACATTTTCTCTCTGCAGTTAAACAGATCGGCTACAAGCTTCCCGTGTGGTTATTCTGGGAACGTTTTCCACATGAGCTTTTTAAAAGCAAAAAAAAACATACACATTCTGCCAAAACCAACACTGTGAACTGGGTTTTTTTTTTGTGTAGGAAAACAATTATTTGTGTTCGTTTCATTTTTCTTTGTTTAAATTGATTCATTTTATACCAATAATTCCGGTTATTTATATGAGATATGTTAGAGTAAAGTACTATTAAACTATTTAACAGAGCGGCTAGTAACTGATTACACTTTGCTCCAGAGCACTGATGCGGATTCCAAAAGTACATGTAATTAGATTAAAATACATTTAAAAATACGCATAACCAAAGTAACAGGTACTTTTTTTTATTGATTACATATTATTCACACAAATGCACTAAATTACTCTTTCAGTAATATATTTACTGTAAGACCCCCGGGTCTTATAAAATAAATATTTTAAATATTCAGTAATACACGTTCTTCTCTGCTGATCACATTATCTGAAGGTAAACAATTTTTTTATTTTTTTTTTTTAAGTAGTGTTTTATTTTGATTGATTGGTAGTTTAAGACTGATTTTATATTGTTATTCATTAAATTAGGATAATTATTAGCTTTTCATTAAACTCATTAAGCCCCAGTTTTGGCTCGTGATGTAATATTTAATGCGCTTCATGTTGTAAATAACAACGAATTAAACTTGTTTTGTTTTTCTTTGCATTTTTTATATCGATTATGGTACAGACCTGTCCTGTTTGTGTAATGGTAGAGGATCACGGTTGCTGTCATGTAACCTTGTACTCAGTAACGGATGGTCTAAACAGTAAACAGGTTCCGGTATGGTCCGAGCGAGGCGATGAAGCTGGCCGCGGCGCAATGGCTGGGACTAGTGTTTACTCTAGGCGCAGCCTCCATCTGTTTAAACCCCAGAGAAGACGCGCTTTCCGCTCCGCCGGACTCAACACCGAACCGTGCGCGTTCACATCCCACACTCCTGACACACTCACTCTCGCTCTCACTCCGGATCCGCGCATCGACGGGAGACAGTGTTCGTCCGCGCGAGGGAGCCTCGGTTCCCGCGCTGACACCCCCAGAGGACCGCGGCGGCGCAGCTCTTCTTCTTTTGTCCGCCGCGCTCTCTCGGAGATGAGGAGAGAAGATGTCGGGTGTCGGGACTGGAAGGCCGAGCTGAAGTTTCTGGAGTCCATCTTCGATCCGAACCACGAGCGCTTCCGGATCCTCGACTGGAAGCCGGACGAGCTGAGCTGCCAGTTTAAACGTTACCAGGAGACCAGCTGCTGATCATCCACTGCAACCTCACGGTACGACGCGCTCGGGCCCTCGGTAGGGAGCACACTAGCTGTCAGGAGAACCGCTCCGCTGCTGCGTACACAGCTAGTGGTCCGGTTAGTGGTCAGCGCGGTGGTCGGGTCTGAAGTGCGCACCTCGGTGTCCGTTACTGACCCAGTTCGGGCTCGTTCCGCGGTTTGTTTTCTTGATTTCCGGATGCCATTTTCCGTTGCGTGCGAGCGACGCTGACGTCACATCACAGCAGCTCGAGCGAAAACAGACGCGTATTTGACAGATTTGTTGCGTAAAATTAATAAATAGCTACCAAATATAATAAATTTTTTTAATGATTTTTTTTTTTAAAAAATCAGCTGCTTTATTTAATGTCATATTTTTGTGTTTTTTAAATATTTGTTATTATTATAATTATTATCATAGGTAAAAATTGATAGCCTGAATGCACTGTAAGTCGCTTTGGATAAAAGCGTCTGCTAAATGCATAAATTTAATTTAATTTTTAAATTTAATTTAAATATCATGAACATCTTGGATGTCATGGGAGTGAGTAAATTATTAGGAGATTTTTATTCTGGAAGTGTTATAATCCTTTAATGTATGCTGTGAAAATTAACATAAAATATTATACAACGCTTAAAGGAATAGTTCAACCAGAAATTAAAATGAACTGAAAATGTCCTCACGCTCCCATCATCCAAGATGAGTTTGTTTCTTCATCAGGTTTGTAGAAATGTAGCACTGCATCAGTGTCTCATCAATGGATGCTCTGCAGTGAATGGGTGCCGTCAGAATAAGAGTCCAAACAGCTGATAAAAAAAACATCACAAGTAATCCACATCACTCCAGTCCATCAGTGAACATCTGGAGAAGACAAAAGATGAAACAAATCCAGCATTAAGACGTTTTTAACTTCTAACCGTTGCGTCTGGCTAAACTGCGTAATATTGTAATGTGACGGCACCCATTCACTGCAGAGCATCCGTTCCTGAGACACTGATGCAGTGCTACATTTCTACAAACTTTTAGCAAATTTTCTCTCTTGGGTGAACCATTCCCTTAATGGTGCAGATTTTTAATATTATATTTACATTATAACTGAAGAGGTGTAAGTGTGAAACCAGTAACAGCTATAACACGATCAGTTAATGTACATTCAGATTAAATCATGCCTGGAAGCTTAAAGTCTATTTAGTTCTATTTTATAACTAACGGACTAAAAGTGAGAATGTTTGAAGCACTCTGTCTGACCTGCATACAGATAAGCAACCCTTTCTAGGGAGACCTGAAATACGTCAGATGAGTTAGATCTGATTGTGTCAATATCAGCGCGTATTAAGATTTCCAGTTAAAGCATGTTTTGAGCCGGTTAAAGATGGGAATGGACACACCTGTTCCTCAGTTTAACTGTAAGATAAAAGTTGTGTCCTCAGAAGTCTGTATTGTGAATAAATCCCGAATGGTTTGTCTACCACACTAAGTGTTTGATCCGATCTTGAGGACAGTCCAGACGTCCGGCTGGCCGTGCACGTCACAGTTAGACGGTCTCGCTGACATCTGTCTGTTTCAGGAGTCGTACCCGTCGACGCCGCCGATCTGGTGCGTGGAGTCCGATGACCCGAGCCTGACTCGAGTGCTGGAGCGGCTGGAGGACGTCCGGAAGAGCAGCACTCTGGTAAGCACACTTAATAAATCATATCTGATTGAGACTTCAGTTTATGGACAGTTTTACTCGATGTTAGGAGTGTCACGGTACAGGTGTCCTGCGGTTCGGTGCGCATGTGTACTGAACAAAAACAGCGATGTTTTAACCACTGCACGAGCGGAACTTCATTAGTAACTTCCAGTTTTATACATTGTTTCTTTTGATAACAAACAAAGTCTCATCTTTTAAATTATGTCCTTTTTTTCAGGAAATTCAAGCATTAAATGCACATGTTTTTGATGTGTCGTGACAGATCACTGTATAAATGCCTCTGGGCGATCATCTTTACTCTTTACTATTCGTTTTTAACGAAGGATGTAACGATTCACTCGACTCACGATTCAATTTTCTCACTTTTTTTTTTTTTTTTTTACAAAATGAGATTGAAGACATTATTGTCATTTTATTAGAATTGCTGTACATTTCTTTGTGAATTTTATATATAACAAAACTAAATAAAGCAATAATCCCAGTGAAGCCATGGTTTACAGTGAATTTATAACAGCTAAGGACGCGAAGAGGAGTGCCTAAAACCCCCTTAGCTGTTATAAATTCACTGTAAACCACGGCTTCACGGGGATTATTGCATATACGTAGTAAGGTTTCACAAAATAAAACAGAGCAAATAAAGTGTAATAATATTATTAAAAACAGTATTCTTCCACCAAACAATGTAGTTCCTCAGAAACAGTTGTGGTTGCAACAAAGTGGTTGCCGAGCAACACACAGAAGTAAACAAAGGTGATTGTTACTTTGTAGAGTAATTAACAACAGCTTCAAACGTGGCTCAGCCAATCAGAATCAAGGACCGGAACTCTCCGCTTTATAATTGAAATTTTAAAACAAACCCCAAATCAAACAAGTAACAAACACAAATAAAAGAAATCTCCTAATATGGACAAACTACAGCTTTGTGTGTGCTCTTTCCATTTAAAATTAGAGGCAGCCACTGGATTTTAATCACAGTCCAAACAAAGATGCGGCGTACATGCAGCATGAGCAGCTTTTAATCTAAATTAGATTGTATGATTTCAATATTTGAAGCAAAAACAGAACGGTCTGACTTTAGTTTTGTGAAACTATACATAAAAATATCAGTGGCAATATCAATAGCAGTGAATGCAGATTCACTCTCTGCCAGCAGGTGGCGCTTGAAGCGTTTCCTCGGTTACCGCTGTAAACAAAACAGCGCTGCACTTATGAACTTTAATATGCTTTATACAGAGACAAGATGAACAGAAAAGACCACGTAAACTCTTCTAAAGACAGTCAGTTCCCCTCAGACACACACTCATATAAACTCCTAAATGAATCTTGATTTATTTCGAATCTCAACCAATTTGAATATCCTTCTTCATAATGTAAAGAACATTCTGTGAAGATGTAACCTTGATATCTTTAATATTGACTGAGTAAGACCATGTCAAAGAGTGAAATCATAGTGAAATTAACGGTTGAAATCAAACGTTGATGCTTGTTATCTCATAATTAGATTTTGAGACTTGAGCCTGGATTTCACAGAGAGGACACGTATACTCATTATATCTGATAACAATGTAAAACATTGTTAAAGTTGTATTTATTAATTTCATTAGGCACAGTTTTGGTGATAAACTTCTGTGAATCACAGAATCCAGAAAAAGAAAAACAAAAAATCTTTAGGGAAAGATTAACTAGATTTCATGTGGTTGTATATTAAAAGGTAGCTACTCGTCCGAGTTTAACTGTGAACAAACAAGATACATCTCCATTCATTCTCAAAGTCTAATGAACATGTGGAAAGAATTCCCTTCCCATTAATGCTAAATAAGTATCAGGAGAAAGATCAGATACGGTAAAGGTGTGGCAGGATCCAGATCTTCCCTTACTTTGAGTCATATGTGCCTTGTCTCCTCGTTAGAAGGTGGTGTGTGACAGTAAATCACGTAATTAGTGTTCTCTTGCATGTGTGTGTGCTTCAGAGCGGAGCAGGTGTTGTAATCACGATGCTTTGAACGGCAGTAAATAGTAATTAGCAGCGCAGCTCCACTGTTATCGAGGAGAGCGTTACACAACAAACCTAAGGGTGTAATAAGAGTGTGCACTACTGAGTGAGCTCAGACTGATCACGTACACTTCAGAAGCTAAAGCTCGCTTCTGTCTGCTCTACTTGTTGTCTGTAATAGATTAACTGGGACGCACAGTCGTAAAGATAAAGTAAGTGTTAGGTACAGTGATCGTGTTGTATTGCAGAATGCTTCTGCTGTTGTTGCGTCGGGATTCGGGTGAAGTTAGGGACGGGTTTGTGGTCTGGTAAGGTTTAGCGAGGGTTAAGTAGTTGGTGTAGGGTTAACACTGTGGTTATTGACAGAAAGTGAGTACAGATGTAATTGCACGCAGGTATTTTAACCCAACGTAAAAACATGTGTGTACTCAATCAGATTGAAATGTTGCTCAATATAAGTGAGTCTTTGCCTGTTGGGCATTAATCCTCTTCTGTGCCTGATATTTAGAAAGATATTTACTTATGTGATATTATTAAGAGGTTATTTTAGGAAAAACTACCTTTCAGATGTTTGGGGTCTGTAAGATTTTATACTATTTCTGAAAGAAGTCTCTTCTGCTCACCAGGGCTGGCTTTATTTGATCAAAAATACAGTAGAAAATGTGAAATATTATTATAATCTAAAACAGCTGTTTTCTGTGTGAATCTCTGTTAAAGTGTAATTTATTTCTGTGATGCGCAGCTGTATTTTCAGCATCATTACTCCAGTCTTCAGTGTCACATGATCTTCAGAAATCATTCTAATATGATGATTTGCTGCTCAAGAAACATTTCTGATTATTATCAATGTTGAACACAGTTGAGCTGCACAATATTTTTCTGGAAACTGTGATACATTTTATTTTTTTCAGGATTCACAGATGAATAGAAAGTTCAAAAGAACAGCATTTATTAGAAATAGAAATCTTTTGTCACATTAAAAATTTCTTTACTGTTGCATTTGATCAATTTAATACATCTTTGATGAATAGAAGAATAAGTTTCCTTTAAAAAAAAAAATCTTAGTGACCCCAAACATATTTCTAAGTTGAGATGCTCTCTTCATTCTCTTAAAGCCTTATTCCTTCTCTCTCAGAGATTCATTACATGCGAGTGCAATTCGATCTGCTTCTGTTATGTTCTGAGCCTCACCTGTGCTGGCGACTTTGACAGGAAATGGATCATGTGCACAAAGTCCTGTTATTCTAACCTGACAAATGTGACCAAATCTTGATATGCATCTCATTGACTGTTCATAGCAAGCCAGTCAGTATCAGAATCAATTCTTCCACTGAGGGTCGATATTTGACCCACATTTTCATCTTGAGGGACATTTCTGTCTCGTTCTGTGTGGTTCCTGCCCCAAGTGAGTGTTTCTGACCTGTGTTTGTGGTTTCAGCTCCTGCAGCAGCTGAAGAGGCTGATCTGTGACCTGTGCCGCCTCTATAACCTTCCTCAGCACCCGGATGTGGAGATGCTGGACCAGCCTCTTCCTGCAGGACCCCTTCACCCGGACAGAAAGGTGAAGCGCTGAGCTTGAGTCACGCTTGCTTTCTTAAATCCACACAGAAACCAAACATGCATATGGACTTCAGACACTCGAAACAATTTCACATGCATGTAATTACAAGCACCGTGTTTCTGGAAAACAAGTCGTACCTAACTATAAGTTGCATCGGGTCAAAATTGCAGAAACACAAATAAACATCGGATTGTAAATCACATTTTATTATTACATCGACATGTAGTATAACATACTGATAAATAAAATGAAAAAAATTGTGTAATTGTATGAAAACATTGGGGACCACACAAAGGGGAGGGGCCACTCAAGTGGGAGGAGTCACACAAGGGGGGCACTCAAGTGGGAGGAGTCACACAAAGGGGAGGGGCCACTCAAGTGGGAGGAGTCACATAAGGGGGGGGCACTCAAGTGGGAGGAGTCACATAAGGGGGGCACTCAAGTGGGAGGAGTCACACAAAGGGGAGGGGCCACTCAAGTGGGAGGAGTCACACAAAGGGGAGGGTCCACTCAAGTGGGAGGAGTCACATAAGGGGGGCACTCAAGTGGGAGGAGTCACACAAAGGGGAGGGGCCACTCAAGTGGGAGGAGTCACACAAAGTGGAGGGCCACTCAAGTGGGAGGAGTCACACAAAGGGGAGGGCCACGCAAGTGGGAGGAGTCACAAAGGGGAGGGGCACTCAAGTGGGAGGAGTCACACAAAGGGGAGGGGCCACTCAAGTGAGAGGAGTCACACAAAGGGGAGGGGCCACTCAAGTGAGAGGAGTCACACAAAGGGGAGGGGCCATTCAAGTGGGAGGAGTCACACAAATATTTGCAGAATTTACCGATACAGTGAATATTTAGCATGAATTGATGTGGTGCAGGATCGGGATGTGAGGTTTTGAACACAAAAGAAAGATTATTTCAGAAGATAATATATCAGGGTGGCCTGTGTCTCTGCTGTGGTTTAACACGGATGTTTTCTCCTGTAGCTTGGGACGACAGATGAGGTCACGTCAGAGGAGGAGGAGGAAGAGGAGATGGGAGAGGTGTGTGTCTGTTTCCCTCGCCTCATTCATGTCTTCTGTGAGCCATGAGCGTCTCTCTTTACACGTGTGTGTGTGTGTGTGTGTGTGTGTGTGTGTGTGTGTGTCAGCAGGACATCGATCTGGAGCACTATGAGATGAAAGAGGAGGAGCCGGTGGACGGGAAGAAGTCTGAGGATGATGGGATCGAGAAGGAGAACCTGGCCGTCCTGGAGAAGATCCGCAAGAACCAGCGGCAGGACCACTTGAATGTAAGTGCTCACTCGGTAAGGGACTTTCCTTGTCTCTGGGGGTCTGGTGGGGGTCACATACAGGCTTTTGTCTCACAGTCCTGATTAGATGGAAGAGGTTCAGTTTGATGTCACAGTGAATGATGATGTTCGTCTTGAAACGAAATGGCAGAAATTATAATCACGTTTAAGAGTGGGCCACATGACCAAACCTTCATATTTATTTGAAGCTAATTATATATATCAAATATATATTTTCTGTAAATAAGGTTGCAATGAAATTTCACAATTCTCTAAAATTCTTGAAAATAATTAAACGGACAGTTAAAACAACTACAACAGAAAAAAAGATACAAATGAAACAAACAGTGCAAGTCTAAACCGCTACTACAGAAACTGAATAATTGAACTGAAAATAAAACAGCATAGTCTGAGTAAGAATTACACTTCCTTTTGTTTCTTATTAGAGCCACAGAAGTCCTTCAGCGGAGAGCGATTAGTGAGCGGTCACTTTAAGAGACGCACGGATCCCAGTCACCGTTACACACGTGTTCTCATTCTGCTTGCGTTCACTTAACGTTCACTTTATCTCGATTGTTGTATTTTCATAATCGCTGGAGATCGAAATCGAAGCTGTATTTGGATTAATTGCTCAGCTCTTAATGAAATGTTGATGGAGGTGCCTTCTGGTGAATTTTGCTGTTTTGAATCTGAAATGTGTAGAAATGTAAATGGCGCACGAATGATTGCTTCTGTAAGAGCTTGTTCACTCTAATCACGACTGCAGAGTCAAATGTGTTCTGTACTGCCTTTAATGTTCAGTCATTTTAACCCAGAGATGATGCTTTGGGCTTTGACTTACTAAATTAGCTCAGATATGCTATAACAACCACCCAAAAAAATAGGGATAATTTTTGTACCTTTTTAGTTTACTTTGTTTAACCCTTTTCTGTGCTGAAAATGCTCTACCTAATCCAGTCAAAAATGACCAGCCTACAAAAAATAGCATGTTAGTCTCTGATTATGCTGTATAATATTGGATTTAATCTTTTTTACCAATTGTGTTCTTTCAGTTAGCACAGGTTTGTTTCTTTCTGGAGCTGATTGATCGCAGGCCTCACTGATCTGAGCTCACGCAGCAGCTTTTGAGTCAAAATTGCTAAAATTATCCACAAATAATGCTTTTCACTCAAGTGCGGTGCATAGACTCAGATCACTCCAGTATTTTGGTGATTAATAAGAGATTTATGAGCAGTTTTTAAAAAGCCAGTCCTTCTTAATGGAGAGCATTCAGGTTTTTAAACAGTGTTGCAGACGTGAATAAGTTATAAGTCATAAATGTAAAAAGCTGGTGAAATGTCTCTCTGTACATCACTGTGTTTCTCAGGGAGATTCTTGAAAAGGTTTTCAAAGTAAATTCAGAATCAGTGTGAGTGTTTTTATTAAAATGCATGTGAATCGTTCTGGGGTTTTAGTTAAAGTGCCTCTATTATGGCATTTTTAAGCGTCCTAATATTGTTTTGGAGTCTCCTACAACAGGTGTACATGCGTGCAAAGTCAAAAAACGCTTTAGTTTTCTCAAAATACGCTAACTAATGACTCGTTTGGGCTCTTCTGAGTCGATTCTTTCTTTTGGGAGACAGAACTGTATTTATCGTGCACTTTCAGCTTTGCAGATCGTTTACGCTCTCGTACAGCTACATCACACACTGCGTGAAAGGAAATACTGGAAATAGCTTAACAGGGGCACTTTAACTATTTAGTATTTCAGTCTTGATTTCACCATATAAGCTAGCGTGCATTAAATAACATTTGCCCATCAGCAGTTTGGAGATATAATGCAATAATGATGATATGGTAATCAATAGTGCTTCACGTTCTCCTCGAGGTTACTTCACTGAATTTCAGGATGCACTTTTCTGTGTTTTATTAATAAACATCATCTGAAAAGGTCACGAAGCTTGCGTTATAAGCATCTCCCCACACTTTTCCTCGGGGTGATCTGAGCTGCAGCTGTGTGCACTGATTTGAGTTCTTCTGTCTGATGGGGTGTGTTCTGTCGGGTCCTGTAGGGCGCCGTGTCTGGATCTGTTCAAGCGTCAGATCGCCTCATGAAGGAGCTCCGGGAGATCTACCGCTCTCAGAGTTACAAAAACGGTAAAGTAGCGTGAGTGTGAGCCACAGACGGCGCTGGCTCTCTGATCTGATTTAGTCTCTCTTCCAGGCATCTACTCCGTGGAGCTGGTCAACGACAGTCTGTACGAGTGGCACGTGAAGCTCAGGACGTAAGTCACCGTGCCTCTGGGTCTCACCATGTGATGATAAACATAATTATATTAATATTATATAATGATAACATGCAGCACACGCTTTCCGTGCATTTACCGTAGTAACACTAACTGCACCGTGTTACTGTGGCAGAAATATGACAGATGCATGTGGAATTTAATTAGATTATTAATGTAGACCAGTATTTAAGGAGTAATAGTTGTTAAGCTACAGCTTTTGTGCTTATACGGCATGCATTTAGGCTGCTGTTTTTCATACAAATACTATAGTAACCCATATACTTAGATTTTACCGTGGCAGTGAGGTGCTGTGTGTGGTTCTACCCGTGGTTAGATGACCAGTGGTTAATTCTAATAAAACTCAAACAGTCTGAATATTTACCTGTTAGAAGATGCAGAAACTAGGATTTTACTGCAGTTCACTCCTGCATATTTTGATTCAGGAAATGTTCTGAATATTGTGCTGAAGCTGAAGGTGTGTGTGTGTGTGCTCAGTGTGGATCCTGACAGTCCTTTACACAGTGACCTGCAGGTGCTGAAGGAAAAGGAAGGCATGGACTACATCCTCCTCAACTTCTCATACAAAGTGAGTCCGCTGAGACCACACCAGGGGAAAATATACACTTATATTATATATATTAAAAGATATATAAAGATGTATATATTCTTTTTTTTTTTTTCATCTAATAAGTTAGTTTATTTATTTTTAATTAATTTTATTTATTTGTAATTCATTTTTTTCAATTATTATTTTGGGTTTTATTTTTTAAGAAGGGCAGTCAGCAAAATTTGTGGCACTGTGATTTAGACAATTGTATTTTTATCTACAATAATCGTTCAACTAAATTATTCAATGCACAAATTCTTACCACGTTTGGAAAGGATTTTAACCAATAAATCCGAATTTAGTCTTATGATTTTTAGGGAAAATCTTCTTTAGTAGTTTTTAATGTTACTAGTTTTCAGTATTTTTTAGTAACTGAACCGGACTCTCACCGTGAACGGCTTTAGAAGCTGGCTTGGCGTTCTTTGGCGTTGACAGCGAGTTCTGTCTGTTTGGTTTAAGGTTTTTCTGTCGTGATGAGGAATGTGTTCTGCTCTGTCTGCAGGATAACTTCCCCTTTGATCCTCCGTTTGTTCGTGTGGTCTCTCCTGTGCTGTCTGGAGGGTAAGATCTCTTCTGAAGCTCTCCGTTCGCTGTTATCAGTGTTCCTTACGTTAGGGGTACTGTGCTGATAACACTTTCTATGAAGCTCGTGTTTATAATGCATCATAAGAGTATTCTTAAGCCATTATGATCAATGCATAATGCATTATAAAAAACATTATAACTTCTCGTGATTAATCATAACAACAGTTTCAATGCATTATATTATTTACTAATTTGTGGTTATAGCTTTTAAGAGTATGATGATGTTTTAATACACAGTGAACACAACTTGACTTACAATGGATTATATTTCCCATATTTCTCATATCTTGCCATTGTTAACCCATTACTTTACTTAAAGCAGACAAAGAACACTTAGAAATAATGACAACAACAATAATAAAAATATATTTTTCTTAAACAGCCGTAAGATCAGATATCTGATCAGATGAAAAATTTGATTTTAGCTATATTTACTGTAATATCACTAAGAGACTGTACAGATTTTATATAAATAATGTCAAGATATCAGACTTACAATCCATTATAAATTAAGTGGATTTAATGAGATGAAACTTTTTTAATAATGCATTATGCATTCATTATAATGACCTAAGAATACTCTTGTAATGTGTTATAAAAGCGGGCTTCATAGAAAGCGTTACCATATTTTCTCATGACTTTATGAATGTGCACGCAGAAGCGTTTATTCACACGTCACACATGCAGTGTACCAGCTGAGCTCATAGGGCTGTATCATTAAGCAGCGCTGGACTGGAGCTCTGAAATGCTGAACATAAACTAAACCTAGTTAACCGGTGGTTGTGTTATTTCAGGTATGTTCTCGGCGGAGGAGCTCTGTGTATGGAGCTGCTCACTAAACAGGTGCGTTTGCGTCAGAGACTGTCGTCTGCATGTGTCTGTCCACTTATAATGTAATGCAAGGATTTAAGAAGTTAACTTGAGATGCTGGTGTGTGTGTTCTCAGGGCTGGAGCAGTGCCTACTCCATCGAGTCTGTCATCATGCAGATAAACGCCACTTTAGTCAAAGGAAAGGCAAGAGTGCAGTTCGGAGCCAATAAGGTGAACGCCCTGCTCGTGTTTGTCCAGATGCATTTGATTACATATTTGAAACGTAACTTTAATTGCACGACAGAATCTACTGTAGAATGAGTGTTTTTCTGTGTTGTGACACGCTTGTCCTGTGTTCAGAATCAGTACAGTCTCGCCAGAGCGCAGCAGTCGTATAAATCACTGGTGCAGATCCATGAAAAGAACGGTAAGAACCGCAATAATATTCATATCTGGAAATGGAAAATGCATCATGTTTAGATATTTCCATTTCAATATCATTAAAACCAAAAGTTTGCCTGAGATCATCTGATTTAACCAACGAGCCGTTATTACAGAAGATGCATTTGTGAGTTTTAAAGAGCATGAGATGATCTGCGGTGAGCAGTTTTATTTCCTGCTGATTAATGACAAGCCTTTATACATTATAAAAAAAATATTTCGTCCATTTCTTAACCCTCATAATAATGCATTCAGGTCTGTTTTGAATCGGAAGAGATGCTACAAATGTGTAGGTTTTATTACAGGAATGAAACTTTGCAAATGCTTTAAATACACAATAAACTGATTTTTAACTATTATTATTTAATTTTTTATTTTTTTCGTGTTCTGGTACATTTTGACCTGTATATGTATGAGCACCATTAGGAGTCAAAAATACTTGTTCTTCAACTTCTCTATGAAGTTATATTAGTGTCAAAAACTTTTCTAAAACTTTTGGATTGAATTTTGTTGATGAACATGAATATGTTGTGTGTTGACAAACCATCAGTTCATTCATTTCAACAGGATTAATACTGATTATCAGTGGGTCAAAGATGAAAAAGTGTTTAAGCATTAAAAAAAGTGTAATACTGCTTTAAACTGTTGTAGTTTTTCCCCCCAAAAATGCAAAAAAGTTTTCTGTTTTATTTAATTGCAATTTTGTTTTTCTGAGCAAAAAATAAACATCATACATTTTCCCCTGATTAACAGAAGACACCCAGTAAAATGTCCTTCAGTGTAACGATCTCGTCAGGCATATTTACAACAAAAATCAATTTATGACATATTAAAAGACTAATTACTTTCACCCCAATTACTAATGAGTTGTAAACTTACATTTTTAACATTCGCCACTATCCTAGGTTTTGCCCATTTGTCAGTAATAATTTTTTACTAATTGAAAACACAATAAAATTTAGCATGCTCCATTATTCTTTTAGATATTTTAATATGCACATGTCAGAATAAGCATGTTGTTTGAATTTTTGCATAAATATTGTGTGACGCTGAATGACAATGTAACATTATTTCAACCAAATTTTGACATTTTATTCTCCAAAAACTTATTTGAAACCTTAAAAGTAGACATTTTACTTACATTTAATGTGCTTTCTATGGACACAAAATCACTTTTGTACATTTCTTTTGATGCGGACATCTAAACGTCTTTGACCCATGTACATATATATATATATGTATCTTATAATGTGATGAGTGCATGATGAGGGTTAAGAAGTGAAATGTGTGTGTTCTGTCAGCTGGCAGCTTGTGATCTGAAGGCTCTTGTATTTGTGGATCTGAGCTCGTGCCAGATTTAGCTGGTGCTGTCTGTGACTCTGCTTTGACGTGGATTGGTTTTGTCAGTCTCTCTGTAGATGAAGTGTTTGCTATATAAATGTGTGTGTGTGTGTGTGTGTGTGATTCACAGGCTGGTACACACCGCCCAAAGAGGACGGCTAGAGCACAGCGTCCACACATGGACCGAGCATCTTCAGACGGACATCTCTCTGTTCCTGCTTTTCACCTCTCATCCCTCGTTTTAATCAGAGCCACTCTTTCTGACACTTCTCTTTCCCCGGCTTGATTTGACTCAAGTTTGAGCGCCTGATGTTCCTTCATCATCTCAAACAATGCCATGATTCCAGCAGAGCGATGCGACGCGCTCCTGACGCCAATATCTCTGAAAGAGCCCCATTTCTGCAACGTTCCTCCATTATTATTTTTTTATTTTTTTTTGTTTGCATATTGAAAAAACAAAGTTTTTACCATGGCTACTCAGACTTCATTGTGTTGAAAATAAACTCCACAATCAAGTACAGATGCGTTTGGATGAATGAACCTTTAAAAGAGCAGCAGGAGCGTCAGTACAGAATGGGTTTGAGTGTGTTCATGCCATTGCGAAGCACGTCTGTGAGTCCTGTAAGCGGCTTCTCCCTCCAGCACGGCCAACAGAACTGTCTGGATTTGTAGAATTGTATTTAGCGTGTTATTTGAAGCCCCTGCAGTCTCTTGGGAAGCTGGGAGTGACCAATAATGCCTTAAAAAGGAGGAAAAGGAAGTGAATGAGCAGAAGTTAGTGTCCCTCTGTCCTGCTGTTTCTCGCCGTCGTCTCCAGTATTTCTGTTCGAAACGGACATCATTAGAGGTCGATCTGATGGCTGTGAACACAAGAAAACAGCCCTGCTTTAGTGTAAATATCCTTCAGAAGCAGTTCTCACCGGTCTCCACTGAGTCAGTTTTCCTCTAGACTCCTGTCGAAAGCACTGGGATGGTTCTTCTGTTTTCTTGGCCAGTGTGAGCCATGTTTCATTAAGGTGAAGTTCAGAACTGAATAACTCTGACATCAAGCCATAGTTTGAGTCCCTAGCTGTTCCTCTGGTTCTGTGTGTGTGTGTGTGTGTGTGAACTGATGTTCGTTCAGACGGAGGAGTGTGTTTGATTGGGGGGGGGGCTTCAATGCGTTATGCACTGTTAGCATGCTTCAATTTTATTTGCATTTTATTTTTTCCATTGTAAGTGTAATTTTGACCATGTACAGTACAATTTGTAAACTTGCATCAAGTTTATGAATAAAGAATTTTAAGAAATACATCAGTGCAATCTGTTTATTCAAGTTTCACTCGATGGAATATTCAACTGCGTGGCTTTTCTTAATGTTTCAGTTTTTTTTTCTTATTTTATTTGGTAATAACTGTGAGAAATGGGAACATTTTTGTCACTCTATGAGACATAATAGAAATAAAAAGTAGGTATGATTTTATTTTATTATGAGGAAAGGGAAAGAAATGCATATTCCTTTATATATTGATTTTATGTAACTGCTTGTTTTTTTTTTTTTTTTTTTGCTTATGTATTTTTTTTTAATCATTTTTTAATCATTTATACATCGTCTCCATGAAATGCAGCTGCATGTATTGTTGTGTTTAAACTCTAAACACTTGTCACGTGGCTGGTGGGATTAAATCAGCTTTTGTGATACTAATATACATTAATCTTTTGTGTCCACCAGGTGGCGCCATCTGCACATGAAAATGACATTGAGGCTTGAGTTGCATGCATGATATTCCCTTATTTTTAATATTTTTTTTAGTACCCAAATTAGTATTTCCTGTCCAGATTATAGTTTCTGCATGCTCACAGAACTGTAAAGCCACATGTTTTAATTATTATTATTATTTTTTAAATTTTATTGATGTTCCTGCCGTTCAGTGCGACGCTTTTAAGAGATCTTCTGAGAACGGTAATCAGTCTCCGAGTCTAAAGTCCTCTTTTATCTGAGAGCTTCATTGCAGCTTTCATCAGTTTCAGGCTGACTGTATTCTCTCTCCAGTCATTGTGCTTTTGGAAATGCTTTCAGATGCTCTCAGGACACAAACGCTCGGCTCTTAAGGGCCAGGAAAGAGAGCATGTTTTTGGTATGAAGCAGTATCGACTGGATTCAGTCATGTTTCTGAGTCTCCGGGAGGTTAATAGCCAATTGTTGAAATAACTCCAATTATACGTGCATTTGTTGTGGTCTGTTTTCCATCGCTGACCTCGCTTTAGATGATTCTGAGGGCAAAGCTTCTACGATTCACAGTGAATAAATGAACGTCTTTGGGTAACTGTTTATTGACGAGAGGATTTAGTAACCGGGATGATAGTAGTTCTTGTTTGTACCTGAGGTCAGATCTCCATCTGCATGACCTCGAGCAGCTCCATGAGTCTGATAATGAGGCGTTGTTCATTCATTCCTCGAGCCGCTGTAATCCTGTGATGATGGTCAGTCTGTGTCGGTGTGATAGCAGGAGCGCCGCACATATCATTCATACTGAATATTGGGAAATTGAATTTCTGTCTCTGATATAATCTTAAGATGAAGAAGGCTGACTGGTCATCATCTCTGGACAGGCCTTCCTGCGCTTTGTATCAGACTGACAGTGTCTGCCAGGAGATACACACACACACACACATAAAAGACTATAATGATAACAAAATGTAATATTACAAAATAAAATATGAAATGTGAATCAGATGCAGCATTAATGCTAAAAAAGTAATTAATGCATATGTCCTAGATTCAGAATAAGTAAACTTTTCTGCAAAATAAGTGCACTTTAGCACACGTTTAAAAGACACAATATACTTTGAATAGAATTTTTGACTCACTTCAGTACATCTGTATATGTCATTTTTATATAATTCTATTGTCTTTAAAATATGGTTAAAGTTACTGCTGAATGAAACTAAAATATACTTTCATGTCATTTCTGTTCTAAAACTTGTATACAGTAATTAAACATTTGCAATGTATATAGTTTAAAATATATTAACTTTAAATGTAATATTGAATAACACACTACAGTTACAATAATGATCAAGTGCTTTCCATGTGCTTGAGTATGTTAGTCAACACATTAAAATAAGTGTACTTCTTAAAATTATTAAAACATGATTTAAAATACAACTTTTATTTTGACATCTTGACATCTATTACAAAGTGCACTATTTCTACTTAAGAAGTCTACTGTAAAAGTGTACTTAAAGTCATAAAAGTGTTTCTCTTTAAGTCACTTAAGTGGCCTTTCATTTCAGTCACATTATATTATCTAGAAGCAATACAATACATGCAAGCACACTTCTGTTTGACGAGGGTGTACAAATGGCCAGATCGTGGTCATCGTCTTCGGCTCCACAGACGTGTAATTGGCCAGTGACCACATCAGAACGGCTCAGTAATTACCCAGCATCCCCTGCAGGTTATGCTAATGAGCGACCGCTCTCATAAGTAGGCTATCTATATGCAGAGGCTCTTGTAATGGATTTGCTCATTTTTTACTGTTAATGTGTTAATGTTCACTGATGAGGAGGCGTAAGAGATGACGACACACCGATACAGAGCCGAGACTGAGATATTTATACATATTAGCAGAGCTTTTAGACACACGGCGGATTTCATGACTGATTGTTGTCATCCTCGTTCAATATCTGCGGTCGACACACACACACACACACACACATCCAGCAGGCCGTTTCTGAGCACTTAGCTGCATTTCTGCGGTTTATCTGTGGTTCTTCACCTCACTGTTGATCCCGGATATCAGCCCATTTCCCCTGAAACCAGAGATGCGTTGTGGGTAATAAAGGGCCGGAGAGTGCATAGCTGCGAACCTGATCCAGTGATTCGGGTCTGACCTCTCAGATATGAGTCTGACTGATGGAACGAAGCACATTAATAGAGTTATAGCATCTGCTCAGCCGGAGGAGAAGTCATGTCATGTGCTGACTCTGGACGTCCAGCGGTGAATAAGAACAGAGACACGTCTCATATACACTGAGAAAGACATCTGTTAGTTTCCACATTCACCTCAATCATGACAAACACTGACGTTAGCTGATAAACGGATTGTTTTCTGTTGTCTTCTTGCATCACTATCTTCCTGTTTGACTCTGTAAAGCTGCTCTGTAGTGTACAGAAATAAAGGTGACTCCTGTGATAGAAGTACAGAACACAACCGCACACGCTCAGATTCATCACTCATGTGAAGATCATACTCCGTCACATCTGAGACACTGAGTTACTGAAGCTTTCATGACCCTTTCTTAACACGCTAAAGTAGACTTTTAAACAGTGAACTTTGTAAGAATGTCTTATTAAATGTTTTACTTTAAAGTACATTTTAAACCATTATTTTTTCATCTTTTGTTGTGCTTTAAAAACTACACTTATTTGCTGTGCTGAACATACTAACATACTAAAGTGCGAGTAAAAATCTGATTAAGTCAATGTGCTTTAACATTACTATAATTCATGAAACTGAATTAACCATTTCATTTATAAAGCTCCAAAGATTATATTCAGTTTTGTTTTTTTTGGTCTCAGAATGTTTTATTGTGTTTTGTTAGAGTGTGTTTATTGATTGTTGAATGATTGATGTTGTAGTACTGGTAGCACTAATATAAAAATGTGATGGTATCTTTTTACAATGAAGTAACAATTTTTAAATACATTGATAGCTGTATTTATTTATTTATTTATTTGTCTTTTATCTCGGTATTCTTAACAGTGTTGTATAAATTTATTATTATTATTATTATTATTATTATTAATTTAATGCATTATAGCATGGGCTGAGATATTTTTATGACTTAATTTTTATGTTAATTCAGTGCACACATTATCGCAGTGACCGACCATAAAACACAATTTTTCACACACTTTTCCAAAGAATTAAAAAAAAATAACTATGGATTATTTCAAAGGGCTACTAATGAAACATCATTTGGATATTTTGATTAATCTGATTATACTTAAAAAATAAATAAATAAAAATAAAATAACATTAAGACAGCAAGTAAACTTAAGTTAAAATGCTGTTATAACAACTTAAAAAAGCACGAACACTTACTTTTCAGTTGAAACAATACATTTTTACTTATACTAATGTTGAATTCTAAGTTGATATCTAATCGCAGCAATCATTTTTTAAACAGTGAATAGAAATGATATGAGAGTATACTTTAGGTTATCATAAGTGCTTGTCAGTACAATAGAAGTAATTATGAAATTACAATTAAAGATGTACTGAAGTCCTACTTGGATAAGTAAAAAAAATACTTATTACACTTATTATAATACATTTTCATTTAACTGTAAATAAAATGCATCTGTCTGAAAACATTACATTCAATTTGCACTTAAGCGTATTATTTTAAAATATATAATTCACTTGGTAACAAGGGAATACATATTAACAACTATCCCTCAATAAACTCTTAATCTCTATTTTTTTTAACAATATGCACTAGTGTTTTTATTATTATTTTTTTTTAATAAATTAATACTTTTATTCAGCAACAATATGAAAAAAGTGAGGATAAAGACTTACATTGTAACCGATTTCTGTTTTCTATTTTGAATAAATGCTGTTCTTTTAAAATCTTTATTAATCAAAAAATGCTGAAAAATATCATGTATCATCAGTAAGATCATATATATATATATATATATGTACAGTATGTATATGTGTGTATATATATAATATAAAATATTTTAGATTTCACAAGATAGTGTGTATTTGTACAAACATCAAGCGTGTGTCTGTGAATTTGTTTCCCTGGTGAATTTGAATAAGCTGTTGTAGTTTACATATAATCGCTGCTCCACCCCTCGGTTTATTAAATATTGACGGACAGACACAGTATCCTCTCAACGACACTCTTGACATTCATCTGTGAGCGTCATGAACGTGTTTTATAAAGCGCATCGGCACTAAACATGAATCCATCTCTCAAGCGCTGGCTCTGATGAGGGCCGGTCGTCGTGGAAACACTGCTTGATGTTTCCAGTAACACCAGGGACGCATGAATGCAGAGAAACGGAGATGAAACATCACTGCATTGATTGTTTTAAATGGACGGCCTGTTGACATGTGAGACGGCCGCCGCTTTAACAAGCTCCTCCATCGCCTCATTCTGCTGTGATCAGTGCGGCCCAATCATCTGAACACACGCAGAGCCTCAATCAGGAGCGAGCTGTGCTTTATCCAGCCTGCTCATGAGCCGAAGATGCAATTTATAGTTGTTTTCTTTCTGAAAGTTTCCAACTGGATCATCACTGTGGAGTACAGAATAATGGAAACACAAACAGAAGTGTGTTTGCTCGGTCAGTCACTATAACAGTGACATGTTTCTGTTTCTGACTTTAACCCAGAGCTGTCACGCTGCACTGAGAATGTCTTTCAGATTCACTGAATTTGCATTGAATTTGAATTATATCCTAGCAAACATAATACAGAATTTAAATTTGAATTCCAAGACAGAATGTGGAATGAGATTCAAAGAAAATCTATAGTTTATTTCAGTATGAATTAGCTCTGAACATATTGTCACGCGTGTTGGCTCTGTTCCTGTGCGTCCGGTTTTTGATGAATTAGTTCCACACCGGCTCTGTTCTTCTTGTATTCAAGCCCTCAGTTTCTCTCAGCTCATTGTCTGCTTTTGATTGTTTGCATGTATCTCTCTTTGTGGTGGTTTCTGCTTGTGGATTTATCTTGTGGAGTTATTGGACTCTACTTTTTTGTCTTGCATTTTTTATTACAGCAGCATGTGACGACATGATATGATGATATTTGCTCATTTGAATAAATGGTGCCAGTAATTCTGGGGAGGAATGTTTTGCATTAGGTCATTTCTGAATCTTCTCTGAATGTTCAAAAAGTCTAGATATTTACATGTTTTAGATTTATTTATTTATTTATTTTCTTGGTTATGTGAATGTTGAGAAAACATTCCATTTGATCATTTTACAAACATCGAATGTTACATTTGAATGTTCTCTGAATGATTTGAAAGGAGCAGTAACATTTAAAAGAAGTTTAAAGAAAAACTTTCAGTGAATGTACAAATGTACGAGTGGTTTGTGCAAACAGTATTTAGAACATTATTAAAGTAATATTAACATTACTGGAAGAACGTTTGTTTTTAACTTTAAGAGAACATCAAACCTTAGCCAAAGTCCAGGTTATATCTAGAATCACCACAGAGACACATTCACAGGAGTTACAGAGAATGGAACTTATTATTATTATTATTATTATTATTATTATTATTATTATTATTATTATTGTATTTGAGTTTATATCAGTTTACATAGTTAAATATATTAAATGAACTAGATTGACTAGATTAAATTTTTCCAATAACATTTCTTAACAAATATTGAATAAATGCAATGTCTCTAAAAATGATTTCTTTTGTTTCTGTCCTCTGAAGTTCTTTAACCCAGAGTAACAATGTCTGATTCATCAACAATTCAGTAAATTCCTCTTCCATTTTCACTATTTCTGCCTGATAGTTTAATAACCCAGGAAGCTAATTTAGGTTATAAAAATGTTGTGGGAACATCGTTTTGAAATGTTCTAAAATATTGAAATGTCTGCTTTTCTTGTTGTGGTTATAACGTTATTTAAAGGCTACAAAAACGTTACTTACAACGCTCTATTAACTTTATTTTCACCCAAAATATATCATTATTTGAATGTTTAATTTTAATATTCTAAGAATTTTAGTCCATTTTTCTTGTTGTGATTAAAAAATTACAAAAGCGTTTTCTGAGAACATTCATCAAGAACAAATAGCATCATAAGATGCTGATCTCAGAACGTTTCCTCTCGACGTTTTAAGAACATATATCAGATATTAATAAATGTTCCATACACATTACTTTAAGATAGTTTTGTCCAAACATTTATATAACTCTTTAAAAACCTTCTGTTAGCTGGGATGCTGATTTTACTCCTCAATAAAGGATCAGGAGAAACACAGAGCAGATGTTTGCATGTGTGAGCAGAGCAGAAGAGCCTTTAATAACACAGTATATATCTGTTGTGATGCTCTGCACATCTGTCTGTGAGCCGCCTGTATTCACCAGAGCATGCATCTCTATACAGAGGACTCCTTCCCTGCAGAAGATATATGCCTGTATTTACATGTGTATATAACCTGCAGAAAAGAGAGAGAGAGAGTGAGTGAGAGAGAGAGCCTCTGGAGGGAGGTGTGTTTGTGTGTGTGTGTGTGTGTGTGTGTGTGTCTGTCTGTCTGTGTGTGTGTGTGTGTGTGTGAGAGAGTGTGTGTGTGTGTGAGAGAGTGTGAGAGTGTGAGAGTGTGTGAGTGTGTGTGTGTGTGTGTGTGTGTGTGTTAGTGTGTGTGTGGTGTGTGTGTGTGTGTGTGTGTGTGTGTGTGTGTGTGTGTGTGTGTGTGTGATTCCCGCAGAAGAGCTCCGGTCTGAATGATGTCCTGATTGATGATCCTGCTGCACACGGACTTCATTTCTCAGCGGACGCTTCCGGGCAAGTCCATTTGAAAGCATAATTCATACCTATGTGGAAATTAGGTGTCTCTGCCCGGGACGCTCTGAGAAAACTAATAGAGGATATGACACGTTTTATGGACAAGTGAAAGCGAGGCAGGAGTCTTCATCTATTAAGATGAAGGGTTGTGAATGAATATGGAGCATTTCTGCATCAGCGTGATGGAAGTTATGGAGAAAAGGTGCATGAGTCTCGTCACATCGTCAGGAATCACGCTCTCCTTGATCTTCTGAGATAAAAGAGCCTTATGTTTACTGTAAGCATGTTCATGTTGCTTTCCAAACGTTCTCACAGTCTGAAACAGAAAGTGAGCTGCAAAAACAGTTCTATTTATTTTTATGCTTTCTGATATATATATATATAAGCGTCTCTCAGTAACAGAGCTCCAGATGCTGGCCTTCATTAAGCGATGGCAGGGCACTTCATCAGTCTCAGCACGCCTCCTTCATCCCTCCATCCTCCTCCTCTCTCTCTCTCCGTCTCCTTCATTCCTCAGTTATGCTGACTGGACAGATTGAGAAGGTTGTTCTCATTTCCTCTCGTTCCTGACGTTTGCTGCCCTGTTGGTGTCATTATCTTCTCTTGCATTAACCCGTTACAGTGTCAGAATCAAGCTCTGCTCCATGTGCCTCTGTGTTCAGCTCTACATTACTCTTGGGCTTCTCCTCATTCTCAGACTCATGTGTGAGGTTGAGCTGATGTGGTTCCAGGTCGGCTGTAACACTGATCTGTGACCTGCGGGTCAGTCCAGCAGAGTCCAGCAGAGTCCAGCTCTGACACTGACCGCAGGAGGCCTGATCTCAGAACAGTCAGTCTGTAATGCATGTGGCTCAAAGTAATGCTCACTTTTGTGTCTGGATCTTTTAATGATTCTAAAATACATTTCTGTGAGTTTTGTGGGGATTGACATTAATGTTATTTGTGGGTCATAGAGTCAAAAACGTGTAGGTGGTTGCTGTCTGGAGAAATTAGGCTGACATTCTTGTAATAAAAATGAAATATTGGCACGGTGTGTTTGACAGTCGAGACGTGCGAGGGAAGGACCATTGCTTTCCGCCATCTGAGCACATATTCAGTTTATTTCTGAGAGACTGATGACACAAACATCGGTTCCACATGACTCGTCCTCTCTGCTTTTCCTCAGGCTCCTTGTATAACAACAGTGACCTAAATAAATAAATAAATCAATTCAGTTTCTTTGTTCTTCACCTGTGAAACATCTTGAATCTCAATAAGATTGATAGTTGAGTTTTTGCGTTTGGCTGGTTTCTGCGATCGATCAGAAGCGATGACGGCGGTCTGCATCTTTGACACGAGCTCGTGGAAATCTCTCTCTCACACTCATTCACTTTCTCAGGATCTCAAGCCTCAACAGAAGCTCAGTCCCAGCCTGCCATTAAAGTTTCAGGGCATCAGTTCTCTCTCTCTCATCTCACACGCGTGCCTCATAGTTTATTGAATATATATCCAGAATGAATCATTATCCAGCTGTAGGTTCAGTCACCCATGTGCTCTTATTCCTGGTGATCGAGTCAGAAACATACCTTGATATGCATCACATATTTGACCCTTATTTGACCCAAGGGCACTTGGACTAGGAGTCATTTTTTCCAATTTTGTCTGATATCAAGGTCAAGGCCTTCTATAGTAGTATTAAAGCAAGAAAAGATACTATAATACTGTATATATATATGCCTGTGAAATATTCTTTGAAATATTCATGAGGAATACACAACCAACACATATTATATATATATATACACATTGAGAATTAATTATGAATTGATATATTAAAAGCTTACATAAAAGTTAATAGCTGATTTGTCTGTGTGTGGTTTCAAATTAATAATTTTGATGGAATAACTCCGTACCAGAACATCACACAGCAGTTCTTCAGTTCTTGAGAACCTTCATCTCAAACTGTTAAAAACACAATGTTCTTTGTATTTCATGACTTAAAGTAGTGTTATGGCATCACATGCTCTATAACCATGAAAAAGCATCTTGTGATCGATCCGTAAATATCTGTCATCTTGTTTGCTGGAAGTGTTTTGTTTTAGTATTGATGAGCTGAGAATTGCGAGGGAGAAGCGAAACACTGAAAAATGTATTTGCTGTCGGGTGAAATTAAGTGCCAGAAGGCTTTTCAATTAGCTGCATTTCATGTGTCACTTTACATCAGGACGAGAGCAGAACGAATGTGTGCTGCTGCTGCTGCGGGGTGAACACGAGAAATAAACAAAGACTGAGACGCACGCGTACACACACTCACACACTCACACTCACACCTGCGATCAGTTGTGTCAGAAGCCTCCAGCACACTGGAACAACAACCAGAGTCACACGCATGGACTGAATGTGATGATAGCATGTATGATTAAACAGTATTAAAGGAATAGTTTAAATTATGCAAAAATGTAAATTTTTTCTGCTGAACAGATTTGTAGAAATGTATCATTGCATCAGTGTCTCAGCAATGCATGCTCTGCAGTGAATTCTGACTATTATTAATTCCTCATTGTCATTAGGATATGTCCCCAAAACCTTCAAACTGGCTGCTTTTTATTAATCTTATCAAAAAAAAACAACTTGACCCCAAAGAACTAGTTAATTACAGACCGATCTCGAAGCTCCCTTTTCTGTCCAAGATACTAGAAAAGGTAGTGTCCTCACAATTATATTCCTTCTTAGAGAAAAATGATATCTTTGAGGATTTCCAGTCAGGATTTAGACCGTATCATAGTACTGAGACTGCTCTCCTTAGAGTTACAAATAACCTGCTCTTATCATCTGATCGTGGTTGTATCTCTCTATTAGTGCTATTGGATCTTAGTGCTGTGTTCGACACTATTGACCACACTATTCTTTTGCATAGACTAGAACACTTTGTTGGCATTAATGGAAGTGCATTAGCATGGTTTAAATTGTACTTACAGTATATGACCGCCATCAATTCGTAGCAGTGAATGAAGAGGTATCATATCGATCTCAAGTGAAGTATGTAGTACCTCAAGGCTCAGTACTAGGGCCGTTACTTTTTACGCTTTACATGTTACCCTTGGGAGATATCATCAGGAAACACAGTGTTTGCTTTCACTGTTATGCTGATGATACTCAGCTCTATATTTCTTTGCGGCCCGGCGAAACATACCAATTTGAAAAACTAACGGAATACATAGTCGATATAAAAAACTGGATAAAAAATAATTTAAAACTAAAAACAGAGGTGTTAATTATAGGGCCTAAAAGCTCAGCATGTAATAACCTAGAACGCTGTCTAAGACTTGATGGCTGCTCTGTCAATTCTTCGTCATCAGTTAGGAACCTAGGTGTGCTATTTGATAGCAACCTTTCCTTAGAAAGCCATGTTTCTAACATTTGTAAAACTGCATTTTTCCATCTCAAAAATATATCTAAATTATGACCTATGCTCTCAATGTCAAATGCAGAAATGTTAATCCATGCGTTTATGACCTCAAGGTTAGGTTATTGTAATGCTCTATTGGGTGGTTGTTCTGCACGCTTAGTAAACAAACTCCAGTTAGTCCAAAATGCAGCAGCTAGAGTTCTTACTAGAACCAGGAAGTATGATCATATTAGCCCGGTCCTGTCAACACTGCACTGGCTCCCTATCAAACATTGTATAGATTTTAAAATCTTGCTTATTACTTATAAAGCCCTGAATGGTTTAGCACCTCAGTATTTGAACGAGCTCTTGTTACATTATAGTCCTCCACGTCCGCTGAGTTCTCAAAACTCTGGCAATTTGATAATACCTAGAATATCAAAGTCAACCGCGGGCGGCAGATCCTTCTCCTATTTAGCACCTAAACTCTGAAATAACCTACCTAACATTGTTCGGGAGGCAGACACACTCTTGCAGTTTAAATCTAGATTAAAGACCCATCTCTTTAACCTGCCTTACACATAACATACTAATACGCTTCTAATATCCAAATCCGTTAAAGGATTTTAGGCTGCATTAATTAGGTAAACTAGGAACCGGGTAACACATCCCATAACACCCGATGTACTTGCTACATCGTTAGAAGAATGGCATCTACGCTAATATTAGTCTGTTTCTCTCTTATTCCGAGGTCACCATAGCCACCAGATCCAGTCTATATCCAGATCACTGGAGGAAGTGTTATTATGGATTATCGATCGTATTATTGACTCATATTTTATTCTGTCGGCACCCATTCACTGCAGGGCATCCATTGTTGAGACACTGATGCAGTGCTACATTTCTCCAAATCTGATGAAGAAACAAACTCATCTACATCTTGGATGGTCTAAGAACTATTGCTTTAATTCCAGTGATGACTACTGACTTCATCAATAATTGCCCAGTGATATTTAAAAGTTCATTTGAATGTTTCAGTAAGCAGTTATTCCCAGTCATTTTGCTGTGAAAGAATTCACATATTTACCACTTGAAGTGATATTCCCAAATGTCAAATGGAAGCAATAAATAACTAAATGACAAACTCAGAGCACCTGCTGAGCTGGATCAGATTTCCAAAAGACTACTGAGGATTTCTCGGTTCTCTCTCCTTCTCCAAATCTGCTCTTGATTTGTTTATGGCCTCCAGTCACCTTTTCACCTTTCCTTCACCCCTTCCGTCTTCCCTCAAGTCTTTTTTCACTTTAAAGGCTTTCTCTTCCGCTAGCTCTGCCTCTCTCTGACATTTCATTGACGTTTTTCTTGAAAGGCTCTCTGGATATCCAGAGTTTCTTGTTTTATGCATCTTTTCCCAATTGTCTGCTCAAATTGTTTTTTGCCAGAGTTTCTCTCGAGCCGTTTTAAACATCTGACAGCTTGTCATCAGTCAGCTCATCCAATTATTCATGAGCTGTAGAGCCTCGTCCTCCTCTCAAAGAAGAATGCGCTGACCTGCTGACCTCAGGTCAGACGGTGAGCTTTGTAATGGACTGTATGAGGCTCTGAAGGACAAGCATCTGCTGTGTTTGAGTGTTTCAGCTGCTGGTGATGTAGATCACAGCAGACAGTCACAGGTTGAACTAGTTATTGTGCGTGTACTTTAATATTACTCAAAAAATATCTTGCTATATTAAAGGTATTTTCATATGGAGGAAAACAACACTATTATTGCGTCTGTCGTTTTGTGGGGTGAAGGCTCCTCTGCTTTTATGATTTTATTGCTCATTTTATTGCTCAGATATGCTTATTTTTATTAACAAAAATGCCTATTTTATGAATTGTTTAAATGTCAACATAAATATCTAACCAAAGGGATATTTTTTATATACTTTAGCACTCGAAAAACTAATTTAAGAATCACATAAAAACTAACAAAAAATCAAGATAATTAAGTTAATTTATTTGAGAAGGATACAATATTTTGCATTAAGATTCATTAAAATCAATAATTATGAAATTATATAAATACTTTTCTATAATATAAAATTCAAAATTATTTTAAAAAATAAGTAATCTGAGCTTTTTATTCTATATATGTAAATAGTCATTTAATGATTTATAATAAAGCAAAAGACTATAGCGGTATGAAATACTGTAAGCAGAGTCTGCAAATGCACTGCAAATGTATACAGAATAAAACTACATAATAGCCCACAGCCAGTTTAGTGCACTATGCAGGGAACCTGGAGATATTTGAGACACAGTATTAGTGATGTTTTATTATCACTCATATAGTTGTTTTGTTTTCAATTTAATTTTAGTTATTTTTTTTATTAATTTTGTTGTGTGCATTATCATTTTATTAGTTTATTTTACAGTTTTTTTCAACTGCTTACACACAAAATTATAACTTGTCACACAATTTCTAAAACCTGACACTCAAACACCAGAACCACACACTAAATCAGCAAAACCATACACTAATTTTTGGCCTTTTACTCAGTTTTCAATTTCATTAAACACTTTTTGCAAAACACAACACACAATTTTCTATGCAACACACAAAAATCTGACAGGAAGTTTCTTGATTTCCTTTTATAAACCACAACCAATCAAAATGCCACACTAATTCATCAGTGCCTCACACTAAACTCCTCACATGTGCAAACACTTGTTGCTTTACTTAACAACAACCAATCATAACTTTAGTAGTGGCCTATAAATAGGCTAAAGGTCAAGTAATAGCTTTTGGACAATGGATGCAAACCATGCAGACAGAGTAAGAGGAGTTGGAGGGAGAGCCAGAGGACGAGTTCGACTAAGAGGAGTTGGAATGGGAGCAAGGGGAGGAAGAGGACGAGTCAGAAATGGAGAAGGACAAGGAACAAGAAGAGTGGTCTCAAAATGAGAAGATTAGGGCTACAGTAGTCGATCATGTGATAAACCATGGTTTAACAATGAGAGAGGCTGGACTGAGAGTCCAGCCTAATTTGAGTAGATTTACTGTGGCGGGGTATAATTCAAACCTTTAGAAATGAGAACAGGTATGTAACAATCTAATGTAATGTACACATGTTCTAATGTACACATAATAGCTTTTTTTACCATAACAAACAGTAGGCCTATACTATAATAAATATATTTTACTGTAGTACCCTTGCATTCATTTACTACAGTGCATTGCATTGGTCCAGAGAAGGTTCTTTCCACGGTGTCTGGCAAGAGAGAATATAGCATGTGACGTTGGATGAAGTATTGTGTGGCCAGACCCAGCCCGGAGGAGAGATGGAGCCTATAGATACACCCAACCATCTCCACATGCAAGCACACACATTATGTTTGGTTTTACACTACATGCTACAACACTACATATTTTTGATGTTTTTTTTTTATCTTTTCAAACTGTGTACACTAATACTACATTTACAACCACAAAGAGGAAAAAAAATAAAAACATAAAGTTTGGTTTCAATTTTGCTTTTGTTTTTCACTTTATATATTCAACAGCTCTCTCCCAATTACATTCAATCATGTACATGTGAGCTTTTAAAAGAAGAGCTTTAGGTTTTGAATAACAGTGTGTATATAACATAATCAAAAATATAAAATTATGGTAAAGGTGTTTACAACGTAAGACAAATGTTTGCTTTTGAAATATGTTTGTGATATTTTGACTGTGGTGTTTCATTTTGAAAGAGATGTGAGGCATTTTGCATCTTGTGTGTGCAATTCTTGAATTTGTGTGTTAAGTTTTGAAAAAAAGAGGAAACCTTTGGAAAATGTGTGTAAGCAGTTGAAAAAAACTGTAATCCTTTGGAAAATGTGTGTAAGCAGTTGAAAAAAACAGGTTTTGATTATCATAGAACATGAAGTTCAACTAAATGAAAATCCCTTGACAACAGGTATTTAATAATAACACTTTACAGTAACCTTCCTTAGTTAACCTTAGTTCATCCATTAACTAGCAATGAGCAATACATTTGTTACAGTATTTATGACTCTTTGTTAACATTAGTTCATAAAAATACTCCTGTTCACTGTTAGTCCATGTTAGCTCAGGTCCAGTAAATAATATTAACAGACACAAATTTTGATTTTTAAAATGTATTAGTACACATTAGCTATGATTAATTAATGCCTTAGAATAATTTTTCATTGTTAGTTCATGTTAACTACTGTAGTTAGTTAATTAACTAAGGAAGAGTAATGTGTGTGTGTGTGTGTTTGTGTGTGTGTGTGTGTGAGAGAGAGAGTGTGTGTGTGTGTGTGTGTGTGTGTGTGTGTGTGTGTGTGTGTGAGAGAGAGAGTATGTGTGTGTGCGTGTGTGTCTGTGTGTGTGTCTGTGTTTGCGTGTGTGTGTGGGGTGTTGTTGTGTGTGTGTGGGTGGTGTGTGAGTGAGAGAGAGAGAGAGAAGAGAGAGAGACAGTATGTGTTGTTGGGTTGTGTGTCTGTGTGTGTGTCTGTGTGTGTGTGTGTGTGTGTGTGTGTGCGTGTGTGTGACAGAGACGGATCACTGCTGTAGTCCAGGGTTTCTCTGCTCACGCTGACGCTCTCAACAGCTTCTGACAAATGAAGCAGCACAATCTCTCTCTGTCTCTGTTCTTCATGTCAACAGCTCAATCACTGCTGCTGTTCTCACATCACTCCACTGGACACATCCAGATGGACGGCTCATACAGCGCACATCTGAGATGACATGAAAATAGCATGAGAAAATAAAGAAATTGCATCGAGTTTTCAAATGGACTGCACATAATAACATGTCATTTTGTATTTCTGGAATTGACAGAATAAACAGCCTTATTCTCTGAATTTATTATTTGAATGGATCCTCATCTAAATCCCACACACCTAAATGCAGGATTTCTCAAATTTATGGAAGCCTGTTTGTGCCATGGAATAAAAAACCAAAAAATGGTAATTGTGAGATTATACCTCACAGTTTAAATATATATATGTGTGTGTTTTTTGGTAATTGAAATGTTTAATTTCACCAATTCAGGATTTTTCACATAAAATGTGCATATAATATATACTGGATATATAATGATAGATATATATCTATTATATATATATATATATATATTTATATCTGATAATATATATATAAAAATCTGAATTGTGAGATAAAAAGTCACAATTACCAAAAACACAATTGTTTGAAGTCAGAAAAAGTCAGAATTGCTAGAAAAACTGGCGAATTTGTTAGATGAAAAACTCTAAATTTTGAAAATAATAATAAAATAAATACTACATAAATAAATAAATAAAGTCAGAATTGCATAAAGTCAGAAAAATGTGAATTGTGAGATTTTAAATCACTTGCCTTTATATTTGTTTTATTCTGTGGCAGAAACTATCTTCCAGATGAATATCTGATGATGAATAAGGAAGATGAGACGTCTCTGCTAATTGTTGGCTGTTCTTTTTAATCAGCACAGTCTCTCATGTCTGCAGCTAAGAAAGAAACCCATCAGATTTTTTACTTCTGCTGAGGACTTCTTCTGTTTTGATATTCCATCATATTTCCTGAACAAAAGATCATAACATTTTCCTCTGGATTTTAAGCTTGATACCAAACCCACGTTCGTCTGAGGCTCTGACCCTTCGAGCATCTATCAGCATAAGCATTCTCACAGAATCGAACCCGTGACCGTGACGCTGCGAGCGGGACATCAGTCTCTGAGCGAGACACACGTTCAGCTGTGATTCCTCTCTTTAGGGCTCAGGCTGTGAAACAGTGAGCGTCGTCCTTCCTGATACTCCATTTTATTACACAGAGGAGTGATTGCTTCCCCGGGTCGCCCTTGGTTAGATATATATCGATTGAAACAAGACAAGCTGTGCACACACACACACACACACACACACACACACACACACACACACACACACACACACACACACCACACAAACACACACACACACACCACACACACATCCCGTAGTAATAGCCGCACTAATTCTGGCCCCATACTCCTGGAAGGGGACAGCTGTAATCCAAATTACACACACACAACATAAATCCCATACGCCTGGGACAGTAATTAGGAAACTAGTATATTTTCATGTTTTGGGTGGTTAGGTGTGGTGTTTTGGGTGGTTGTGTGTGTGTTTTGACTCCAGGCTGTTTCTCCGCAGCATTAGCTGGGATTGCTAGAGTACGGGTATATTTTGGCAGCTCTCCGCTCTACATTGTGCCGTGGAGAGATTGTGCATGGCTTTGCCATGTTTGTGCGGCCGAGCCAAAAGAAAGCAGCAGATTTTCCTCCTGAAGACACAGAGAGAATATAAAGACAATGTTAGACTGGCGGCGTTCTTCTCTCTCTTGTCCTGTGTCTTTAACTTCTCATTTTAAACTTGGTTCTGATCTCAATCACTTTGATTTGGTAATGCATATGAAATCAGCTGCAGTAAGACTGACTGCTGTTAGAGTTCTCTTACTCTGAGATTAAACACAGGCAGATTTCTCAGTCCACGAAGAGCACGGACTTTTATTATTATTTTTGCATTCCTGACTGCTCCTGACACTGTGTTTTTAGATTCATCAACGTGCCACAGATCTCGTTCTGATTTTGGAGACGACTTAAAAGTCAAAAATACTAAACATTTCCTGGTATTTGCATACTCCATATATGCTGGTGGATTGTTTGTTGTCCTTTCTTTGATGGGAATGAAGGCCGTCGCCAGCTTTGAACTGAAAATGCTTTTTAGAAAAACGCGACACACAATAATCGCCATCCAGGCTGAAGTTCATCACTATTAAGTTCATTAAGATATTACCTTTCTGTGAGATTTTTAATCCCACGCTGGCACAAAAATGAAGGTAGTTGCTCCGATGGGAAACATATTCTGCTGCTTGTTTGATTGAAGGAATGACAACAAATCAACCCTGGACCAAGTAAGTGTAAGTGTTGGCCATGACTTGTCTGGAGGCTGTTGATCTTGCAGATTTCTCGGCACACTTTGTAAAGTTTTTTATATACGCAACTGAACAGGAGAATTGCACAGTTCAAATATCTGGATTCTGACTCTCCCAGATAAGCCAAAAAGGCAGTTTGTTGGGCAAGCAGCGGAGAAACTGGTGTCGTCCTTCAATTTCTCCCCAGATCACAGAGACCCTGTTTGTCAGCAGACTGTTAAATTAAAAGAACTGGTTGAGCTCGTGTGTGCTCTCAAGATTACCACTGCACAGATTGCATATCTCAACGTCTGAACACACCAGGATATCTGGAAACGAGAAAGGAAATGTTTCCTGGGGACACAAACTGAAAGCGAAGCATCATTAACATACTTCATATGCTTTCACTCATTCTGAGACTCGGACCTTTAATTCGTTTGTGCTCATTGAGATGCGACAGCAAGCATTCCTTTCTTCTTCAAAAGTAGTGGTGAGAAGGGCACAGAACACTTCAAAAAATGTCTGCAAGACGTTGACACACAAGCATTTTTATTCACCAAAGCATTGACGTGAACACATTACACTTTCTCATGTGTACAGTGATGCTGTGCACAAAGCTGTCTCAGCGCAGGTACAGTGCAAGGGTACTTGATTTGCCTTAAATGTGAAGAGGACTAATCTACTTAGCAATTTGGACAGATTGAGCTGATTTTCATTAAAGATGATGAAGTGACTCCCCACTTTTCATTGTATTTGACTGATTATGGACTGTATGAGATTGTTGGCTGCACAAAAGAAAATACCTGTGTTTGTGGCTAAGTGTAGAAGATTGCGTCTGCGCCGCCAAGGTATAATTTGTGTAAAAGAGTGTCTGGAATATTATCCCTTAAATGAATATAGTTTTAGGAGCATTGTTAATCTGTAAAAAAAAACAATAATAGGGCGAAGCAACATTTTACAGATCTTTTACAATAATGGCAAGCGCACCCACACATTTTAACGAAGCAACATTTTACAGATTTACAGAAAAACAAATGTATGTTTGATAAAATTGTAACAACTAAGAAAAAACTAAAAAGAAACAAACTAAGAAGAAACTAAGAAACATAATTATTTAAATAACAAAAAAAATGATCAAATGTAAACGCAGGGAATTCAGACTCTGTTCTGGTCATATTAATTATGTATTGAACGTTTGCTGGTGTTTTAATGTCCCGCATGGGTGACTTTCTACAACCTTTGTGATATATCAATACCTGGTTTGTCTTTTAATTAGGTATTGATTCTTATTTATTAAGGTGATTAATTTTGCTTTTGTGTGTGTGAGAGTTTGCAAATAGAGTAGAATTCAAATTCATTAAAGAGAAATAGCCTTCATTTGATTTTCAACATACAGAAAGTGTTTGTAAAAGCAGTGCTATCTTCATAGTGCTCTTATAGTCTTTGTTTCTATTATTGCTCCACCAATAGTGGCCTCCACTCCAGCAGATTGTTCTGAGCTACTGTCAAAAACAAATGCCAGTCCATGGTGATCTACACTGTACAGAATGGCCATTTCTGGTCTTATTGTGCTTTATTAATTGGTGAGTTATTGCAAATATTTTTTCTTTAATATGTCACAACTACAGCACTTCTAAAATGACTTTCCTTTTCTCATCTGACGTCACAAAAACATTTTCAGCTTCTTCCCTCCAAACACCTGCTCCAATCTGTCATGTAACGAGATCCCAGATCCCACTGAATAAAATCAAGTCTAGCACCTTTTTAGTGGGAAATATGTCAAATAAATTTTTCATGTCGACTTTAGTGGAGTTATGTGTTATTGTGTTAGGTGGAGTCTTGTTAATTTATCCTTGACTTATGATCAAAACACCAGGTATCTGTATTTTGAAATGAAGTCTGCAGTTGATTATTTTGAGCCACACACAGAGTATCTTGAATGAGACAGCAGCTGAAAGCAGCAAGACTACATAAATAAACTGTAGAAAAAACGAGAAATATCGGTTCACTCGCATTCACAACCATTAATGCTCACATCTGTAATACTAAAGTTGCATTAGATAAAAAAGCCACAATGTCAAAACTAATGTTGTGGCATCAAAATTGGAATATGAGCGTTAATGTCTTCCCTGACAGGTGCATTAATGTTTGTTAGCAGTCAATGTGATCACAGCTGTTTTTAATTAATTTGTGAATACAATCAAACGCACAACCAAGGTGCCTTCTAGTAATTCAAAGAGTAGTTCATGGCACTAGCAACAGAAGGTCATGGGTTTGATTCCCAAGGAGAGCAAGAACTGATTGAATGTGTACCTTGAATGTAATTCACTGTCCTGCAGAGTTTAGTTCCAACATGCCTCAGCACATCTGCCTGGAAATGTCTAGTATGTGACTGATTTGGTGGCCAAGGACATGTAAACTTATCTGGAAGCCGTTTAGGAGCAGTGGACTATATGAAATGGTCAGTGCAGATCAAATCATGAGTCTCCAGCAGAATGCTATCATCCAGAGAAAATCACCATGACAACTTTTTCGTCATTGCAATTTTATATTCCACTGCAATGAGTATAAAAAAAACATAGACAAAAAAGGGAAAGTGCTCTTCAACTCCATTTTAACAGTGTTAACATGTGTGTGTGTGCGTGCGTGCCCTGCAATCACTGGCCTGTGAATGATAAATAAGTAATTTCCTTGTGGCTTGTCAAGGCGAGAGAGCGGATCTCAGCGACTCCATGTAAGCGTCGGCGTCGGAAGGATGATTAGACACTGAGAGATGATGGATGGCGGTGGCTGAGACTCCAGGAGCAGAAGCGCGTTTGGGCCACACACCAGCTGGTAAAGATGACCGGCCTGCCTGATGAACGCAAGCCTCATTAACCTTCCCTCACAGGCTAAACTATTTATCACATGACATCTGTAGATAAGAGCAGAGGATTTTTATGTTGCCTGCTCAATTTCACTCAAACACGCCACCGACTAAATATGGCCACAGCGGCTCATTTTCTCAGAAGACATTACGTGCTCAATCGCTGGATCAGGGTGAGGAGCCTTAATATGCACTTTTCACTTTTCAACACTTCTCTGTAGATGCTTCATCTCGGAGAGCAGAATTGGAGCACTTACAGATCATTTCATGCATACAGTATGCCATATGAAGTATTCTGAAGCTCAATCAGTACCGAATGTGCCGGAGCCCATTTACTAGCTCTGCTCCAAAACCTGGTGAGACGCCTAATAAGATTCTAGTCTAAATCTAAAGCAGCTTCAGGAAGCAGAAAAGCAGAAAATAAACCCACAAAGAAAAAATCTAGGACAGCGGACAAGACAAATATTGATTATAAATATATTTCATTTAATGCTATTTAAAAAAAATAGATTACTATTTTTTGTCTACTATGTAAATAATAATATACAGTCAGCTCAGCCTATTTACAGAAACATAAACCAGAATGGTCTGATGTTTATTTTGCTATAATGACCAGCTGGATTTACACTGCCTTGAAAAATATACTTTAAAAGAATATACTCAAGTGTGAACATGTAATGCTTCCAGACACTGTATTTACAATTAAATAAAAATGTGTTTGCATTTTGACCCATTTAAGTAGGACTTCAGTACATCTTTATATGTAACTTCTGTTGTCTTTGAAATGTGGTTAAAGTTACTGCTGAATGCACTGACAAGCGTTTATAATAAAATCAATTAAACTTTAATGTCATTTCTATTAAAACATATATGTCATGTTTTTCCAATATATTTGTATAAGTTATTGTAAGTTGCATGGTGTTAATTTAAAATATATTAAGTAACTTTAAATGTAATGTCAAATAACGCACTACAATTGAAATGATAAACAAGTACATTCCATGTGCTTTAGTATGTTAGTCAACACATCAAAATAAGTGTACAACTTTAATGCATGACAAAAAAAATTATTAAAACATGATTTAAAATGTATTTAAATCTTTTAATTTGACATTATTACAAAGTGCACTTTTGAAAAGTCTACTTAAGTGTGTTACGAAACAGTCATGAAAGTGGCTCTCTTTAAGGCACTTAGGTGACCTTTTATTTCGTTAATAATAAATTACCTGCAAATATTAATTTGATAAATATGGGCTAATTTTAAGATTTAAACTACATGTTCAACACAGTCAAGCACTCTTTTCACAAGTGTTATTCCACATTACAGTACACTACAGTAGTAAGAAAATACGGTGACATGGAATATTGATATTTTAACACGTCACGTCTCTGAACAACACACGTGACTGAATCAGTGCTTTGAGTGAATCGTTTGAATGAATGACTCAATGAATCCGTCATAAAGACAGTCAACACCTACTGGTATTTCAATGTAAACTGCAAAAAAACAAAACAAAAAACAAAACAAAATTCCGATAGCCAGAAGAGTATTTTTGTTCTGATTAGATTGTTATTGTTGGCATTGAAACCCATTGTGTGTTGAGTCTATCATGTTGTTCACGTGTTTCAAATGAACGCTTATGAGGTTCCATTTCCTTTAGGATGCAGTCTTAGCTCCCTATGTAGACAGCAGATACACAGGAAGCTGTAATGTGTGTTCAGTGGCGGATGTCCATGAAAAGCATCAAGCATCGCTGTGTTGTAAATCACAAGGTCTGATGAGAAACACGCAGACCTGTCTGTCTCTCCCCGTCTCTCCTTCTGTCATTTGGGACGAGTGTTCATGCTGTTTAGCAGTCCCAGTGAGTAGGCAGTGTCATGGTCAGGACGCTGTGATTGAGAATAATTAGCACTGGGTGATAGAATGAGCCCACGGGGGCTTGTTCCAGCACAATATATTTAATTGAACTAAATGATAGAGGAGAATAAATCAGCCGGCCATGTCGAGTTTGTCCAGGAAAAAAAAAAAAGAGCCAGACAGAAGCTCAGCAGAGCATTTCAGCTGTCAGCATCCGCTCATGACGTGTGTGTGTGTGTGTGTGTGTGTGTGTGTGTGTGTGTGTGTGTGTGTGTGTGTGTGTTTGTGTGTGTGTGTGTGTGTGTGTGTGTGTGTTAATTGTCTCATCTTCACTTCTCCCCTATCCAGAAAAAGATCCGCTGAGCTCTCTACCAGCGGTTTTCGTAAAGGTCACGATCCTCAGAGATGGAGACAGCAGAGCCAGAGTCAATTAAGAGGTGGATGAGCTGGATCTGACAGGCACACACACACACACACACACACACACACAAGGTGTGGATCTGAATATGATGGATGAGTGTTTTTTCTCAGTCCACGTTTATTTTTTTGTCTTCAACAATCTCTTCATGAATGCTTATTGAAAACCAGTACAGAAGAGCTAAACTGGTTCAGCTGCCCTTATGATAAAGAAGTGTACTTGATTGTACTGAATGTGCACTTGAAGTGTAATTTAAGTATCAAACATATTTTGAATAACTGTGCTTGCAGATAATATAATATTACTGAAATAAAAGGCACCTTAATGAACTAAAGAAAAACAATTTTCCATGACTGTTTCTTAACACACTTAAGTAGTCTTTTAAAAAGTGCAATTTGTAATAGATGTCAAAATAAAAGTTTTATTTTAAAGTACATTTAAAACCATTATGTTTTAATAATTTTTGTCATGCATTAAAGAAGTGCATTAATTTTAATGTGTTGACTAACATGCTAAAGCACATGTAAAGTACTTGATTATTTTAACTGTAGTGTGTTATTCAATATTACATTTAAAGTTAATATATTTTAAATGAACTAAACTGAATTAGAAATTACAAATATATTCAAAGTCATGTCAAGTTTCAATACAAAAATGACATGAAAGTATATTTTAGTTGATCATAAATGCTAGTCAGTACATTAAGCAGTAACTTTAACCATGTTCCAAAGTCAATAAAAGTAATTATGAAATTACATATAAAGATGCACTGAAGTCCTGCTTAGAGTAAGTGGGTCAAAAGTGGGACAATTACTATGTAGTGTACTATTTGTTCAGCAGGTTGACCAGTGGAAACCATCGTTTTGCATTTTGGTTTGCAACTTTGCATTGAACATGTGATAGTCTGTGCACACTTTCATGCTTTGATTTGGCTGGTCTCCCATCAGTGCTGTGCTGCTGTATGTCCAAATGATCTGCCAGCAGCAATAAACAGCTTAGTCTTCAAATCTCATCTTCCTCTCTGCCTGTCTTGCTTCTTCACTTTGTCTGGCTCACCTTCCTCTCTTCTCTGAACCAACTGTTCTCCTGAGATCCAGACAGCAGGTCTTCAGCCCGCTTCTGACCCCTCACACGCAACACACTACATGCTACAAGGACACGCTAACACAAGCTGAGCAGTCTGACAACCACATGCATGCATGCACTTATTTATAATCACAAAGCATTCACAATCACTCACTAAAGCTTAGATTCATACCCAAAACTTATGAAAAACACCTTTCATAATTACTTATGGTTACATATGGAAATATGGTGAAAGTTACTGCTGAATGTACTGACAAGCATTAAATATACTTTAATGTCATTTCTTTTGAAACTTGTATGTTATTTATTTAAATATATTTGTAATTGTGAAGTTGCAGTTTTAGTTCATTTAACATATTATAAACGTATAATGTTTTTGCACAACATACTAGAGTTTCAAATTATAAAACAAGTACTTTGCATGTGCTTTTGTGTGTTAGTCCATCAAACATCAAAATAAGTGTTACTTTAAAGATTAAAACAGTGATTTACAAAATGTCTTTAAAACTTTTAAATTGACTTTATTACAAAATGCACTTTTTTACTACTTTTTATTGTTTTTACTAAGTCCTTACTTTTAAGTCTACTTAATAATAATAATAATAATAAAAATAATAATAATAATACCTTTTATTTTTAGGCGCCTTTTTACGCAGGCACTCAACAAAAGTTGATAAAATACAATCAATACAAAACAAAGAAGGACTTTAGATTTGTTGGTAGAGAGCTATAACAAATTCTTAGTCAGTCAAATGTTTAGCATCCTGCAAACATTTAGTAAGTTTGAGGGGGATGGGAAATATTAGATTTTGTAGATATGTATAGTTGTGTATCCTCGGCGTAAAAATGAAAATGAATACCATAAGTGAGAAAAATATGACCAAGAGGTAAAATATAAATAATAAATAAAAGTGGACCCAACACGGACCCCTGTGGAACACCGTGAGTAACTGAAATGTGCTCAGATTGAGCATTCTTAATCGGTTATATATCAGTTAATTAAGATGAACACCAAAGAATTACATTATCAGCTACCCCTTTACAAACCAATCGATCTAATAATACTGAATGACTAATGGTTTCAAATGCGGCACTGATATCTAAAAGAATAAAAATAGACAGTAGGCCATCCGCTGCAAGAAGAAGATTGTTTGTAATTTTTTCGAGAGCTGTTTTTGTACTATGTATAGATCTAAAGCCCAACAGAAAGTGCTCGTACGAGGTCATTACTTTGAAGATGAGTAATCAAATTGAGTTGCTACCTGTTCTTTCAAGAGTTTTTGAAAATGACAGGAAGGTTGGAAATGGGCCAATAATTATTCAGACCTTTAGGATCCAATATTCATAAGAATTAGAGTAATAGAAGCTAATTTTAATGATGAAGGAACAGCAGTAGTAGATAATGAAGAATTTATTAAAGCTGTAATAATAGAGGAAATTGAATGGATGCAAGATTTAACTAAACGGTGGGTAAAGGATCAAGTGAACACGTAGAGGACTGAATCTACTGAAATTAGCTAAATATTAGCAAGATTACTTACAGAGCGACAGATTTGATTGTATCCACTACATTAAAGCAGATATAGTAATTCTTGATGTATACTGTCAATCTTAGATCTAAAGAATTCATCAAAAGATGCAAACATTGAGTGGGGAGAGAAGGAAACCCTATCAAAAAGGTTTCAACAGTTTGTTAACAGTGCTAAACAAAGTCTTTGTATTACTCTGTCCAGTGCAATGATATTGGTGTTTTGTTAACAGTGCTAAACAAATTCTTTGTATTACTCTGTCCAGTGCAATGATATTGGTGTAAAAAGATGATTTAGCTGTATGAAGTGTCATTCGGTAAAAACTTATACCAAATCAATGTAGATGAATTAAAACAGCACAGCACCATTTACAGAATGGTCAATCATTCCATCCAAATTATTAAGGACTATACTTTTGGTATTCTGGACAAAATGAAACAGCGTTGTGGGTAGGATATTTGGTAAAAGTAGAATTAAAAGGCCTGACACCAGAACAACATTCTAGATCTAAAATATGACCTTTTTATGTGTTGGAAACTTAACAAACTGAACAAGTTCGGCATTATCCAAAACTTGATAATAACTTGAAATCATGATATTAAATACTTGTAGTATTATCATAATGAATATTAAAATCACCCAATGATGTAATATTCGGGGACAGAGTACGTAAGTGTGTTAACATAATATACAATTCATTAACAAAAGCAGACAAATCAGATAACTAAGGTGGTCTATAAATCATTACAACTACTGCAGGAGCTGAACCTTTAGTTTGTACAAGCCAAGACTTCAAAACATGATGGCTCGGAAACAGACACTGGACAAATTTTTATCAACTGTACGATAAATAAGTGCAAAGCCACCCCCTTTACCAGAGCAACAAGGTTTGCATGTGGTAGGCATATCCAGATGGTGTTTGATTGAGTGGAGAAATTCATTCGGCTTACGTTTGGTAAGAAACACAGTCCTGAAATATTATACTATATTATCTGGAGTTACAAGTTTCGTCTGAGGCACTTAAAGTAGATCTCAAAAAGGAGAACTATATGACTTAGCTTTATGTGTGTGTGTGTGTGTGTTGTGTGTGTGTGGGGTGTGTGTGTGTGTGTGTGTGTGGTGTGTGTGTGTGTGTGTGTCTAAACTTTGTACAGACAGAACATTTGGATCCCAGCTGACACACATCTTACTTTTTTGGGTTGTCTATAACTAACACTGGTTCACTGTACAAACTGACAGGGTTTTTAGTCCATTATTGTGGTATTATCTAGAGAATCACTTCAATAAAAAAAAAACATGATTTGTTTTTTGATTCAAGAGATAAAATGCTTCAACTTGCCACCATATTTCCCACAGATAAAGCCAAAAAGTTCAAATCAATTTTTCACATCGGTTGAAGCCTCACACATATACAGACTGCGTACCGTCAGTATATTTTCAAATACTTTGATTTCAGCGGCTTGCAAAAATTCCTAGCTGTGTCACACACACACACACACACACACACACACACACACACACACACACACACACACACACACACGCGTCCACAAACACACTCTGTCATCAGTGTGAGAGGAACACACAGGTCGTCCCTGAAAAAGCTTAAAAACCCTGAATGGACCTGTCACACCCTTCCAATCTCTCTATCTGTGTGTGTGTTGTGTGTGTATGTGTGTGTTCTCAAGGACAGCCAAAGAACATTGCCTCTGTGTGAAAGACTGATTTTCACGCCTCAAACAAATTGATGGAGGACTGTGGGACCGTGGTGTGATGGGAGACGGAGGAAAGCCCGCAGTGATGAAGCTGCTCCAGTGTGTCTGTTTTAACCATGTGCCATGTGTCTCCCTCAGGCTTCCTTACTAACCTAACAGTTATTTTGCTGTAGACTATAATCACTATACTGGGTGAACTGGCACATTTTTTTTGCCAGTTAGACTAGTAACACAAATATAAAACACAGCGAACTGAGAATCCGTTAAAAAAACACCACATAATGTCCGAATACTCAGAACTATCTTTCTGTCATCATTTACTCACCCCATATCAGTCCATACCAGCGGTGACTTTCACATCTAATTTGAACCACAAAAGATGATGTTTTTGGGAAAATGGCTCACGTGGAAGTTCCGATGGATTCGATGTTGTTTTTTTTTTTTTCGTATGCAAAGGACAAAAAACAGCACAAACCCAAACTCCTCTCTATATGATGGAACCCCACCAAACCACCACAAACCACAAGCTCCTCTGAAGCTCAACATAACATCTTCGTCCAGTCTATTCAGCTGTTAAGGCGGCTCAAAATCACAATTAGATACAGTGTGGACACTGGCGCTCCGGCTTTAAGTCCCAGGCAACGCCGTGGTGTAGTACCTGGGAGAATTGGGTATACTCTTCCTTTATATTGCCCTCATGTTTATTTATTTATTTTAAAAGCAGCAAAGCAAAGGCGCTTAATCCCCTGTGTGGTAAACAGTGATGTGTAAAACTAGTGGTGCATATTTAGTTCACCGCCCAAAATGTGCCAGAATGCCAACTCACCTTCTTCTGCTTGACTTAAAGAGTATGGATGGGTCCATTATGACATTACTAATAACCACAGAAGAGGTGCGATTTTTGAAATAGCATCAATCTAGTACCTAACCGTTTCATAGACGCTGGAAGTAATTGATGAACTGGCATATACAGCTGTACTCAATGCCCGAATTGAATCTAAATTTAAACGTTAATTCATTTCCCTTTAATTGTAAATAACATGACATTCCGAGTCTAAAACATTACATTCATTTCAACCCTTAAGGTTATGTCTTGGTAGCAGTTTTTATTACTCCTGTCTTTTTAAGTATGCTAACAGTTCACTCTGTTACATTTTTTATTTTCAGTGAACGAGCCTATTAGATCAGTAACTGGAACAAACCAAACTGTCCATTTCACGCAGTTTGTTCCCACATGACGATTTGCCCTTTTTTACTATTTTAACGCACATTTTAGTTTTTATATTTTATTTTTTTTTTAGTGAATTTTTTTTTAGTTTAATAAAATTTATTATTTATATATATTATTAATTTCTATTATTATTTTATTTTATGTATTTAAATTATTTTATATTTGTATTTTTAATATATTATTATTTGAAAATATTTTTATTAATATTTTTATATTTATTTTTTATAATTATGATTTTTATTTTTTATTTTTAATTTTTAATTATTTTATATAGTTGTATTTTTTTAATTTTAAAAAAAAAAAAAAAGTTAAAAAAAACAAAAACAAAAAAAAAAAAAAAAAAAATAAAAAAAAACAAAACACACAAAAATTAAAAAAAAAAAAAAAAAACAATGGCTGTGGTCCTCAGACCCGCTATCTGTCCTCATTCTCCCCCCGCAGACCCTGTTTGTGTTGCTAATGCAGTCCTCCTTGAATAAAGAGGTGTTTTGGGGAAGGCCGTGAAAGCTGTGCATGCACGTCGGCTCTGTGTTTGTGAGCAGAGGACAGAGGAACAGTGATGTTTGAGCTTTGATGAAGCTATATGCAGGATGCTAATACTGTGATTAAACATCAGAAATGCCAGTAGACTGTAGCGGACAGCAGTGCAGGAAAGGTCCAACATCCAACAACAATATTAGCTGTCTGGGGAGGAAGTAAACCTGCCAGAGCCTTACAGCCTCATTCAAACCCTCCATATAAACCGAGCAGACCTCCACACTGCAGAGAACAATACGTCTGCAGTCCGTTTCAAAGCAGACGCTCAGTGCCGCTTCGTTTAACTGCGCCGAATCTTTTGAGAACAAGAGCGTGAGCTACTGATTTCACATGGACGGCTGTGTGTGTTTGTGTTGTGTGTGTGTGTGTGTGTGTGTGTGTTGTGTGTGTGTGTGTGTGTGTGTGGAGGGACGGGGTAACAGGCAGGCCTAAGTTTGTGTTTACTGGGTAAATACGCGTGATGGAGGGCTGCTGGAATGCTGTTGACTCAAGATTATAGGCAGCAGGAATATGGCACTCGGTCAACACACCTGCCTCCTCCATACTGAAGGTCACTCGTGGTTCAATGGAGAGAGCGAAACTCAGACGTCACATCAGCCATCAGAGAGCCTCCAGAGGACCGTCGGGTGTGTTTCTGTGCTCTGTGCTGGTCCGGAGGGACGTGTGATGTCTGAAGAATCTCGTATAGTTCCACCTCCCAGAAGTCACAACATGCTGAGGTCTGAAGAGGTTTGATGTAGCTGATGCACTAAAATAATGCTTTTTCAGTGAGCCTGACATTATCAGAACACTGCAGTCTTTCCAGAAGCAGGCTACGCTTTCCAACAAACATTGATATAACGTGACCCTTTTTTGTTCAAATAATAAAGTTTTTCCCAGTAACAAGCTATTTTTTTTTTTTTCTTATGATAAGCGTTTGAATCGAGTCCGAATGCTGCGCTTTTCATCACAGTTTTTATTGTGTCTGCAGCTTTATGGCAAGAGCTGTTACTTTCTAATGTTTAAAAAGCTGCAGTAAATTTACATTTGCATTATTACATGTTAATATTTACATTACATAAATCTACAGAGACTTCTGAATCTTCTGAGCCTAATAAAATCCAAATCAATTTTATGGTCCCATATGATTTTGTGGCACATTTCTCGCAGGTCGACACAAAATGAATTGTTTTGCAGAATATATTGGAAAACTGGAACTAGAACTCAGTTTTTACATCTTCATCCAGAGTAAAATATTATTGGAAACTGGTTATTAAGTTCTGATAATATTTAACAAGATCAAACTCCCATCGTCCCTTAAGTCTTGTTCATTTAGTGAATCGGTTCATTCACTCTCATTTCTTCAATGGATTCATCAAACACTGCTGTGCGTTATCACAACATGTTTTTTCACAGCTTCTCCCTGTAACAAACTCATTTTTCCAGTTGACTAACAGCAGGCTTACAATGCAATGATTTTTCCATAATAAACTACGTTTTTCCAACCAATAAGCCTTGCCCTTCAAAATGCTGGTTTTATTATATATTCACAACATTTAATGATGCCGAGGTTGAATAGTCCAGTTTTGATTCAATGAATTGGGTTTGGTTTGTTCTACACACATTGGTGTAAATAAATGGGTCGAAGGTGCTCAAATGAACGTCTTTCACGCATTCCTTTTTTCCCAATACTGAATTCTTTTTGCTATTGAACACAATTGTTCCATCCACCTCAACAGGAGCACACAACCGTATTGACAATGATATCTATCGTGGAAAAATAACCGACCCCGTTTTTTCCCCATCTGAACCCATTATGTCAATGCACGCTTGACGTCCTTGTTTTGTGTGGCTGCCATCTCTCTTTTATGGTTGTGACATTTTCCAGCGAGAAGGCGTGTGGCACAGAGTGCAAATCGAATGCTAATAATGGAGGAGTTATAATATGAGCCGTGATGTGTTATTGCATGACCCTCCTCTCCTCCCTCCATCAATCTTCCTGTCTTCCTACAAGGACGGTCCCTACAACCACACAAACCAACCTCAGGTGCTTTGGTTTGTATCTTCTTGAAAGCGACTAGTAAATAGTTCAATACCAATAAAACTGGCATGAAATGATTTGGTTTGTGTGCATCAGTCAGTGTGTGAATTGTACTGGGCGGAGTGTAATGGCCCTACACAGCTAAGATCATTCTCTCACCAGTATATGAACAGATTTCAGACAGCCTTTATTTCAAAACCACAATCTTATGTTGATATGTTTATTTCCCTCTTTCTATATAATCTCAAGCATATTCTTTCCCCAAGCGTCCTGTTAGAATAGATATACATTTTCCTTAGAAAAACATTATTAAAAGCAAATATATATATTCCCATTTCAGGAAAGTTTGGGATTCAGTAAGACCCTTTGTTTTTGTTGTTTTGTTTTAAAGAATGGTCTTGTCTTCTGCTCATTAATAGGCCGAATTCCTTTGATTCAAAAATACAGAAAAAAAAAAAAAATATTGTGAACTATTTTAACCATTTAAAACAAGCTGTTTTTCTATGTGTATATTTGTTAAAACTGTAATTTATTTCTTTGATGCTCAGCTGTATTATTCAGCATCATTACGCCAGTTCTTCAGTGTCACATGAGCTTTGGTTTAGTTCATAATCATGCTAATATTATGAATTTATTATCCATAGGTTGGAAACAGTTGTGCTAGCTTAATATTTTTTTTTGGAACCTGTGATACCATTTTTTCAAGACTACTCTTTATGAAGAACACATTTTAAAAGCATATTATATATTTATATAGATATATATCTATATAGATTATCTATATATATCTATGCTTTTATTAGGGATAAATCATTATCAATCTATAAACTGTAGCATATCCTTGCTTGTAATAATTTCTTTCAAAAAAAAAAGTACGCCAACTTTAAACGGGTGTTTGTTTACACAAGCCTTTATATTTTGAATAAATAATTCTGTTCTTGTGTGTCTAACTTGTTTTGAACAGGTGGGGTGTGATCGTATTCCCCATATTCTCGTAATTGATTTTCATAAGAGTTTACAATCTTGAAAGTTTTGGGTACATCAATCAAATCTATATCAATAGATGGAAAAATAAAAAAAATTGTCTTGGAGAAGTATGACAATTTTCCAAGCCACGCTTTAAAACTTGAACCATGCCACTTGAATACTATTTGAAAAAAAACAAAACTGTTATTCTCTGAATCCTGCGCTCCTGAATGTATTTTTTTTAAAGTAGGGGCCACTAATCTGTGTAGGTTGGTCAGTGATTAAAAAGCATGTTTTGGTTATATGGTTTAGAAAGTCCTCTCTCTCCCCCCTCAACAACCTCTTTTTACCAGCTCTGCACTGTTTAATGTGAATCTACAAGCTTCTCTCTGTCTGGTCCCCTACTCTCCTTCGAAGGCCGCAGGCAGCAGGTGAGAGCAGCCTCTTTAAGGCCGAGTGCCAACAGCAACACTCGATGGGGTGAGTCACACAAACAGTCCAGCCGCTCTCTAAAAAATCTAAACACTTATAACCACGTCGTCCTTCCCTCCCGTCTCCCTCCAGAGAGAGGGACCTTCAGTGAGCCTCCAGTCTCTCCCTCAAGCACACGGAACATGTCACAAACTCTGGCATTTTTATAATATCAATTTAGAGTCTTGGCTGTGAGAGCTGCCGGCTCCTCCGTGCCCTTTGCAATCCCAAAGTGACTTTTAAGACTGACTGCGAAGAGGATAATCAGTTATAAGACAGCCGATCCACCGTCGGAGGACGACGTCCTCAGACTACACAGTGAACAATATTACAGTGATGAAGCGACATAGCTGCTCATTAGTATGCGTGCTGGTGCACTGCCCTTACCACCATGTTACTAACCAACATGAATCAGTATAACCTCAGGAGCATCGAACGTCTATTCACAACTATCTGAGATATTTCTGAGAAGTTATTGGAGCAGCATGATTCTGTGATATTGCTTTGCACACCAGCTCAACTAAAGAAGTTCAGCCCGCCATATCAGACTCTTATTACATGAGTGGAGTACAAAATGCAGGGCAAGTTTTTACAGAGCTTTATTTTATACATTTTAGTTTTCAAAACGCTTTGCATTTTAAAATAAACTTTTAAATCTCCTTGCTCACTAGGTCCGTTGAAGGCAGAAGACATGCATGATTCATGTATAAATACATGCAGCTACCGCCTTAACCAAACCCTAATCACTTAAATGTATAAGTAACACTGTAACAATTTCACCATAAAACTGCTAAAATGATACTGTAGTAATTATGGTTGCTACTAATTAAGTGATAAAAGCATTTGCAAACTTTGTTTTAAAAAAAGCATATCCACCGTAATTTTTTTCCTGTAAGAGTGGGTGCAGCTTGTAAATATCATGTGCAAGGCTTTCATATTATTTTAATGTATTATCTTAAACAGTTTAAAAAAAAAAAACGTTTCTGCACGGTGTTATTCTTCTCGTTATTCCCCTACAGCGCTAATGAAACCGAAAGTCTCGCACATTCACAGAAACAGCTTACTTCTGTGTTGGAAAAATAGGTGGATTATATGCAACAGTTAAATGCACCAATTTATTAGTAGTAGATAGAACTAAAACAATGTATTACCAGTTAATATCTGATTTCTAATAAATCGGCTGAATGAATAATTCAGTGATTCACTCATAAAGACAGCCAGTCTGGAACGCTGTAATATAGAAACAATGTAAATATTTTGTGTCCCTGTGCCACTGTCAGCCAAACCATGACATCATGGAGGCTGTAATATCGGGAGAAAGCTATTTGTTATTTCAGTGCAGCTGGCGCAGGACCAAAGTGACAACAGTTTGAAAAAGCCTGCCATATTTGCAAATATCATGTGACTAATCAATCTGGTTTGGTTTGAGCCAGCTCAGAGGATTAGGTCCTGAAATAAATGAGTTTTACACAGCAAGAAGGCCTGGCTCTTAGACACCAGTTATAAAACACAGACTTGACATTCATTCAATCAATCAATCAATCAATAATGGGGGTTTCTCATCACAGAAACAATGCTTTTGGAGTTATGCTTGAAGAGGCCGTTTATTGAGTAGTCAGTGGCTGGCTTTATATTACAGCAAAGAAAGGGTTTTTTTTTGTATAGCGTCTGGGGATACGAGTCTGATGGAGTTCATGCCTAAAATATTCGGTGCCAATAGTTTATGCCTCGAAATCTTTTCGTTTCTCACAGTATAGCGTCAGAACCCAACCTCATAATGTGCCACTGCACAATATTGTCAAATTAACTAAAAGTCATGGCAACAGGATTTTAATCTGTCATGGAAAGGCCATTCGTGAGCAGATTACTCATCTGACATGGATGTATCGTTCGTTATCACAGCTGATCACAGCACTTCTCTGGTCTTACAGTCACTTCACGTGCTTCCCAACGCACTTCCTTCATCATAATAAATGGGCTGCAGTTACTTTAAGAGTATTAATCCGTTTCAGCAAGCAAACATAGAGGAAATAAAACCACACTGGACCATCAACCAACGGCGTTAAATAAATGAAACCCTGTTTGACTTTAATCGATTATTTCTTCTGCAGTTCTGTTTGATTGCCACTAGCTGAGTAATGAAACTGATGAATACAAATGTTAAAGGAATAGATCACCCAGAAGGAAAATGGAAAATGTACTCACCCTCCAGTTCAGTTCATCCAAGATTTAGAATGAGTTTGTTTCTTCTTTCAGCTCAGGTTTGTAGAAATGTAGCACTGCATCAGGTGTCTCAGCAATGGATGCTCTGCAGTGAATGGGTGCCGTCAGAATGATAGAGCCCAAACAGCTGATTATAAAAACATCACAATAATCCACAAGTAATCCACACCACTCCAAGTCCATCAGTTAAATCTGGAGAAGACAAAAGATGAAACAAATCCAGCCATTAAGATGATTTTAACTCAAATACATAGAGTCTATAAGCCATAATAACACTCCTCCAGTGAAAAAGTGTTTTTTTTTTTTTTTTTTCTGGTGTGAATCAGGAGAGAAAATCTGCACAGATCAAGCAGCGTTTAAACAGCTCTAAACAAATATGTGTCTGGATTTTGATGTGAGAGACAACAGCAGATGCACTTTTTCACTGGAGGAACTGTTATTATGGATTACGGTCTTAATGAGACAAAACTGGTTGAATGGGAGATTCGTCTCATTAGAGATGATCTTGTGTGAATGTGAGAGACTGTTTCTGTAGTGAGCAAACATATTTCCCACATTCTGAAAGTAAATAAGCCCTATTTTAAGATGATTTAGTACTGGTTCATAATGGATAGAGTTGAATCGTCACTCACCTGTAATTAAAGTAATAATGTTGCTGTTTCAAAGCAGGGTCCCACCTTCTGAAATGTTTGCTGTAACGAACACATCGTTAATAGGCCGAGGGTGCTGCGAAGCAAAAGGTTTAAATAGCTCTTAATGAAGGTGGGTGAAGGTGTCCTCAACTACTTTGGAGTGATTTTAGATTCTAAACTTAAACTTGTTCTGGCGATCAGCGTCAGTTTCTGGACACGATCATTCACCAATTTATTACGAATTTAAAGAGTGTGCGACGCTTTGAATCTGTGCGTTACAATCAATGACATCCATCAGGAGCTGACTAGCATCAGTTTGTATTTAAGATGTGTTTCTCTTCTAAATTCTGCTGATGATTACATTATTGCTCTAACATAACACTTCACTTTCAACTAACTAGAAATTTCTACTTCTTTTCTGCTTAGTAGTGATCATATCTTGCACTTCCCTTGGATATAGTGCAGATTTTATGTGGTAACAACGCAATAAAGGTATATTATTATTAATATAAATAATTTAATCACATCGGATATAATAATACCATCCTCAACAAAACAAAAAAAAGAGATTTTACCTTAGATAAAGTTTGATTAATATCGTACTTTACAGTACCAAAAGTTTGGACACATTTGAGTTTTTCTTTTTTTTTTTAATTGAATTATTTTTTTTTCATCAAGGATGCATAAAATTGATCAAAAGTGTCAGTTAAGACATTTATAATGTTACAAAAGATTTATATTTCAAATAAATGCTTTTCTTTTGAACTTTCTGTTCATCTGTGAATCCTGAAAAATAAATGTACACAGTTTCCACAAAATATTGTGCAGCACAACTGTGTTCAACATTGATAATAATCAGAAATGTTTCTTGAGCAGCAAATCATCCATATTAGAATGATTTCTGAAGATCATGTGACACTGATAGACATGGAGTAAATGATGCTGAAAATACAGCTGCGCATCACAGAAATAAATTACAGTTTAAAGTATATTATAATAGAAAACCATTATTTTAAATTGTAAAAATATTTCACAATATTACTGTTTTTTTCTTCTTCTGTATTTGAATTAAACAAATGTAGGCTTGAGAAACATAAAGAGACTCTTTCAAAAAAACATTAAAAAATAGTAAAGTCTCCAAAACTTTTGGATGGTACTGTCTAAATAAATATAGACAAAAATTAAGTACATTGTTTTTGTATAAATAAAAAGGTGTAGGGGCATTTCATAATTGTTTTTAACATTGCTTTTATACGAGGGGCCACGAAATGTCGGAACAAGCCCTGCATCAGAGGCTTGCTGGGAAAAAGGAAAGAAGTTTCTGAGCAGTGCATTTTATTCTTCAACTTATTCTAAAGGTGTGTGTGAATTCTAAACTTACTCTTCATTTCCTTCAAAGTCTCAAGGTGTGTGCTTTGTTTTGAGTAAAATAAGCATTGTATCTCTGCTCTAACTCTATTTTCATATTTCCATATGAAATATAAACGCAGGGATGTCACATCTTCTAATACGCTCATATACCGGGTAATTTATACAGTTATAAAGGTAATCTATGACTCCTGTTGTCATTTTATCTGTGGTTCAGAAGGTGCCAAAACATTGACTTTCATTTCAGCGTCAGCATCTTTTGATGGACAGATGATGGTGTTTTGGAGAAGATGGGTGTTATTTTTAAACAGGTAAGCTGCTTTAACTCAAATACTTATGCAAAAGCCAAGCATACAACAGCCAAACTTTCAGCAGAGAATTAGAGCATCAGGGTGAGACATGTTTTATATGAGCTAGACCTATACATTCAGAAGTTAATGCATTATTGTTTTTTGCATGCTTTATTGAATCCATTACTGTAAAGTCCTGTGTGGTGTGTGGGCTTTATTGAATCCATTACTGTAAAGTCCTGTGTGTGTGTATGTGTGTGTGTGTCTGTCTGTTTTCCCGTTCACAGATGAAGCACTGTTTACAAGCCAAAACAGCATTAAACAAATATGTGTGAATATTTGTGAGAGACAACAGGAGATTGACTTTTTAGACTTTTTTTAAGTTAAGCGTCTTAATGCTGGATTTGTTTCAGCTTTTGTCTTCTCCAGATGTTAACTGATGGACTGGAGTGCTGTGGATTATTGTGATGTTTGTATCAGCTGTTTTGACTCTCATCCTGACGGCACCCAGTGGTGTTTTTCACTGCAGAAGCATCCATATGCTGAGAAACTGATGCAATGCTACATTTCTCCAGATCTGATGCATGGAGGTCTCTTTTAATGAGCTGTGCTCTGAATCAGGTGTGTTAAATAAAGAGAAACACATGCAGCAGAGCGGTGGTACACAAAGACTGAAACTGAGAACCCCTGCTTCTAAGCATTGACATCTTTAGCTTTTGGAGGATTTAATGTCTAGGGTTTAATGCACTGATGCATGAAATGTGCCGCTCGTGCATCATGCAGGTGTTTGGCATCTTGACTAATTGAGCGTCGTGATCGTGTTTTTACAAGGTTACGTGATTATGCACTGTGGTACAAAGGTTGATGGTTTGTGTTTACTGGTCTTGCTTGGAATTGCATGCTTCTCTAGGTTGTGATGGCCATCAGGACCGCGTTATCTGGATGGTCAGGAGGTGAGCGGTTGACATGCGAGCAGTCACCATCGTCTGGCTCATGCAGTGCAGAGAGGAGAGTTCAAACGGCAATCAGGAGACCCTCCTCATGACCGTCAGCATCACTGACCGCTTCCCTTCAGGTTTGTGATTCTCAGTACACCTCTTAAATGTGGCAGTAATGGTCATGACTTCTTGTATTGCTCTTTAGAGCCCTGAATGAGCACTGAACAATGTGTCAGTCCACTAATGAGCTCTCGAAGGCTGAATTAATTTGATCAAATCTATAGTTAAAAACAGTAATGTTGTGAAATATTATGATGATTTCAAATATCTGTTTTCTATGTGAATCTCTGTTAAACTGTAATTTATTTCTGTGATGCGCAGCTGTATTTTCAGCATCATACCTCCAGTCTTCAGTGTCACATGATATTCAGAAATCATTCTAATATGATGATTTGCTGCTCAAGAAACAATTTCTGATTATTTCAAAGATCGAAACACAGTGTGCTGCACCATATTTTTGTGAAAAACAGTGATTTATACATTTTATTTTTCAGGATTCACAGTTGATGAATACAAAGTTCAAAAGAACAGCATTTATTTAAAATAGAAATCTTTTGTAACATTATAAATGCCTTTACTGACACTTTGTGTCTACTTTTACCTGTCCATTATATATATATATGTTCCACTGGATGTGTTAGAATAGTTATAGATTAATATCGGAATGATCATGTTTGATTTGCGCAAGTAAACAGTTTTATGTTTCCCATCCTTCTCTGTGGCAGCATGCAAATGGCAAATTGCAAATCTTTTTTTTTTTTTTTTTTTTTTTGCACAAATTACAAGCAATTAAAAAAAAAAAAATCCAGTCATGTCACTTTTATTTTGGCTAAAATTACAGATTACACTGTATTTTAAAGCAGGAGTTTTCCAGGAACATAATGTTTGATTTTTCTTTTTTTTCTCAGTACATATTTAGACTGGATCTAAACTTTCACTCTTGTTCTACTTACTTTGGCATCAAAAGCCACACATTTATTAATTTCCCGTCCTGTTGACTCCAGGCCGGTCTGAGGGAGCGTGAGCTGTTCTGGATGATGATCTGGTCCACGTTCCTCCGTCTCTCTCTGCAGCGGCTGTGTTTGCGGCGTCTCGGAGGATTCTTGGCTCTGGTCAGTGCATGAGGCCTTCACTTCCCCTCATCCTTCAGCTGTTTATTTGTCTTGACTGTGAACAGCCATTAACGTCTTGCTCTGTGTGTGGTTTTCAGCTAAGATTAGTTTTTTTATTATTAAAAGGGGTTTTTGGGGGTGTGTGTGGTATTTTGAGTGATTAATTGGTTGGCACCGAAACGATGTGAATGTTTCTTGATAATGTACTGGACTGTCTGGCAGAGACTTTAGCTCCGGTGATGCAGGCCATCGTACGGTCTGTGGGGGATTTTAGAGAAATGTGAGGTGTGAGAAATATCTTGTGGATTTTGATTGATTGGTTTATTCTGCTGCTTTATCTTTTCTCTTTATATGCTTTATAAAATGTATTCTATCAAGCTAAAGTGTCAGACTGTGATTGACTTCACTGTATGAATGTAAGCCAGTGAATGAACTGATGTATTTAATGCAAGTCTGCATTTGATATGAAGACGGTCAATAAATGAATATTCATTTGATTACAAAATCCATGGCAAATTGTGTTTTCTTTTAAACCACCTTTTCCCTAGAACAACTGCAATTAAATGACTGAATCTGGGTCCAGAGTCTTTCGTTTGTGGACTATTTACTGTGACGGCGAATCAAACTGGGCAAATTAAATCTGACTCTCTCCAGGAGGGTTTTAAACTGCTTTGCTACATACTATGCTTTTGTTCCTGAAGGACACTGGTGTTAAAGAGAAATATGACTTCATAAAGCGCCACAGCAGTGTGTCCCTGGCTCTTGTAACTAATGTGTGGAGTGTGTCTGTCTTAGTTCTTCAGTAAGAAACACACATCTGTACAACAGAGCGTTTACTGCATACCAAGGTATGAATGGAAAAGGCAATGCATTTTCATTTCTCAACTTAAATAACATTGCTTTTTTACATTTCTGAAGCAGGGACTGTGAATGTATTCGAAATGAATTGTGTTATTGAAAGACTGATGCACACACATTTGTTTTTGTAAATGTATTGGGTTTTTGTCCTGCAAAAGGATGTTTCAGGTGCTGTCCAGGTGTTCATTTGCACATCTGACAGACTGATGGCACACAAAGAGAATCTCTTAAAGCTGGTTGAAGTGTCTATTGACCTGAAAAACAAACTCTGGAATGTTTTATTCACCAGCACTCTTAAAGATTCAAGGCTTTTATCATGTGAGACCACATTAGAATATTTTTTAAATAATATTCTGACTGTTCATTGTAAACGCCTCACTGTCACCCAGATTTCAGCTGTTTTAACCCTCATGTTCTGGTCTTTTGACCCAGAGAGGATTTTCTTTTTCCAGAAAATGTTAATGTTATCGCTCACACATCGTATCACAACTTCCCAAATAATTTTATATTTTTTTGTACCTTTTTTTCATGCATATTTGGCATTTCCAGTCAAAACTCACCGGCCTACAAAAATTGCTTGTAAATCTGTCATTATGCTGTATTAACATTAAATCTTGGGTTTAATCCCTTTATCAGCTTGTTTTCGATTAACACAGGTTTTGATTGATCTGAGCTCATGCACTTCAGTTTATAAGTGAAAAAAAAAAAACAAACAACAACAAAAACATTATTTGTGGATAATTTTGGCAATATTCACTCAAAAACTGCTGCAAAAGTCAGATCAGTCAAAACCTGTGTTAATTGAAAGAAAACGAGTTGATAAAGAGATTAAACCCAAGCATAATGCGAATATAGTATGAGTTGTTGCATAATAGGTTCTTAAAACATTCAAAGTCAAAAATGACCGAATCAGTTGTTAAACACACAGGTTGCTGCAGTGCAAAGAACTTTAGATTCTATTACACAAATCAAACGGATCAAAAACACAAATGTCATGAATGCACGCAATAATAGCGTGCATACGCCGTCAGAAATCAGTTCATGTTTCAATTTTTAAGAAAAGCATTTTTTATTCGTTTTTCTGCCAAAACGCCAGCTACAGCACTATCCTCGGCACCTGTCTGTCTCTACGAACCGCAAAGTTTTCCGATGCGCGAGCTTTAGCGCGCGCAGTGACGACACGTTTGTGATCAAATCCTTTCTTTCTTGTGTATGTATATTGTGTGTGTGCAGTGATAGGTTGGGTTGAGTATTATAGGTGGTAGTTATTCCAAATTTTTCCAGGAGGCCGCTCAGCTGTCACACACACAGAGAGAGAGAGAGAGAGACGCGCGCGCACGGAGAGAGCGCAGGAGTCTCGCGCAGAGTTTCCCCAAACAGAAAGTGATAGAGTCGGTAAACGGGCACTTCACGCCGCCGGAGCCGGAGCCACAGCACTCGGACGGGGACTGGTACGGATACATCTGGTATCGGAGTTGTGAGCAATGCGCTGGCAGCATGGCCAGATGGTTCAAGGAGCACCTGGGTTTCAAAACCACCAAAGCCCCGCCACCGGCGCCTCCGAAACCGGACTACCGACACTTCCACACCACCGTCTCCAGCCCTCCGGCGTTCCACCTCCAGCAGCAGACGGGCACCGGGTTAATGTCCGCGCAGCCCGACATCCTCACCGCCTACAAACTCCAGAAGGAGCTGGACTTCGAGGATCCGTACACGCCGGGCGGAAACGTGCCCTTCTCCGCCGGACTGAGTTCCGCGGGCTCGCCGGACATCAAGTACGTGTCTCCGAAGCACCGGCTCATAAAGGTGGAGACGGTCGAGCGCAGCGCCTCGAGCTCGGGCAGCAGTAGCGGGGCGACCGCGGTCAAATCCCCCAGCTCTCCGCCCGCCGAGCCCGAGAACGGCAAGCAGGAGAAGGTAAGACCGCAGCGCGCGCGCTCACCTCCACAGGTAGCTCTTAACGGCGCAGAACGGGACACGGAGCATCACTCAGTGCTATATCAAATCTTAAATTATATTTAGATTTTTACTAACTTGTTTTCAATTATTTTTTTAATATATATATATATATATATATATATATATATATATATATATATATATATATATATATATATATATATATATATTAAATTTTAATAAATCAATTCTATATTTATTAATGATTTTTTTAATATATATATATATATACATTTAATTATTTTTTTGTTCATATTAAATACAAAATATAGTATAGACAAAGGAAAAATAAATATAAAAAAATATAAATATAAAAATTTGTGTGTATATATATATATATATATATATATATATACATTCCCTGGTAGTGCCATCAGTGTGAAAATATTTGACAATAACAGGCTTTACACATTCTGGCATACTTTGTGAGGGTAAAGGCCATGCTTTAGCAGAGAAGGTCTGCGTCAAAACCGGTAAAACGAGTTGCTTTATGTGCTCCACAACGGTTACGAGCAGGGAGGACGCTGTTACCGACATCCAGAAGCACAATCCGTGGGTCTGAGTTTGGCTTTGACTGCTGTTAACAAACATAAACGTCTCTGAGCTGCCTGAGAATCCACATCCGCAGAAGTTTTACATGGCTTTGGGTTTTTCTTGATATTTTAGGAATTGTAAAGTCATTATAGAGCTTATATGCAGTATATATTTTTTTGGGGTGGAAATGAAAATGGGTCGTTAGACATTTATTATCCAGAAGAGTGTTGCTCCAGAAGGTGGCTGTGTTCTAGATTCATCCCATATGAGTCAAACCGAGCAGCATGTAAATATGCAGAGGTCAACAGTGACCTTTGACCTTAAGTGTAAGTCAGTCATTTGCCCTAAAATCTTAATGAACATTTTTTTAATGTTTTGCAATGCTTTGGGATACATTTTATGGTGTGATCAGTGAAACTGTTGGTAGGTCGAGTGAAAATCTGAATGCATGCACATGTGTTTGGATGCTGTAGTTCATTTGTGCAATGTTTATTTTAGTGTTTACGAGAGTGATCACAGATGTAAAGCTCGCTCAGAATGCTTCCTCCGCGCTTCATACATGCTACACCTTTTCCTGCGAGGTGCGGCCCATGCGCTCTCCGTACGATCTCAGGTTAGTGATATGATGCAAGCGGAGACGGCATGCTTCAAACAGTGCTGTCATACAGTGCACGCGCACCCGCAGGTGTCCCAACTATCTGCTTATCTTCAGTTAGGGTGCATACTACAGGCTGCTGAATGACACGCTGTTGTCGCTGTCATTCTCGTTCTTGCCTTCACAGGCATCATGCTTGTGGACTGCCTGTCAAAGCCAGACAACAAGCAACTGACTCATCAATCCTGGTTAATACTGCAGCTTCTGCGCTGTCTAATTAAAAGAGTTCAGCTGCAGTCGCTCCGAGAGTGTTGTTTGTGCTGGTCTGCTCTCTTATCAAATGCTGTTTGTCCCGATTACTGAATTACAAGGTTGTTGAAGGAAGAGATACTGCATAAGCTCATATGGGAAAACACAGGTGTGTGTGTGTGTGTGTGTGTGTGTGCGTGTGTGTGTGTGTTTGTAATGGTTTGGTTGGTTCTGCTGGTAACCATCTGCTTCTATTGATGGCTATTCAAAAGTAGCTGTGTGTTCAACGTACAGTGTATGCTACATATTGTTTCTGAAAGAGATCTCTTCTGCTCACCAGGGCTGCATTTATTTGATCAGAAATACAGTAAATTTTTACAAATATTATTACAATTTCAAACAATGGGTTTCTATGTGAATATATAGTAAAATCTAATTTATTTCAGTGATGTGCAGCTGTATTTTCAGCATCATTACTCCAGTCTTCAGTGTCACACGATCTTCAGAAATCATTCTAATATGATGATTTGCTGCTCAAGAAACTGCAGTGACTCTAAAAGTGAAAGCAATAGTTCACCCAAAAATGAAAATTTGCTGTTAATTTACTCCCCATCAGGCCATCAAAAATGTAGGTGACTTTTTTCTTCGGTAACAGTGAAGAAGGTTTTTAGCTGAAACTGTGCTCCTTGGAGATTCAAAATGCAAGTCAGTGGCTACCGTCACTTTGACAGTCAAAAACAGCATAACGCAGGACACCAAATGAATCCCTGTGCCTCCTGTGGTCTTATGAAGCGAAACGCTCAGTCTGTGCAAGAAACTGAACGTTACTTACAGTATTATTACTGTAATCCAGAACTTCAGACAAAAGGGGAGATCTGATTCTTTTCCTCGAACTGGTTCCTTCAGACAGTACAGAACTGATTCAAATATATGACTCACTAGTTCATTTACATGATCACACAATGACATAATGCATACGCAATTCTATTATTAAAGCAGCCAGTAATGATGTAAATCATGTATGTATTACATGTCTAAAGTGTATAAAGTGATTAAACTAGTCTTCAGTTTTGTTGGTGCTTTCAGCTATTTTGTTGTTAGTGTGTGTTTTAGATGTCTGAAGTTTATTTTTGATTGAGGAGCTTGTAGATCTGTGCTGCTCGAGCCGTGGACTGATTCAGATGATTCAACTAGTTCAACTAAAAAGGACCAGTTCAAAAGAATGATTAGTTCGTGAACCTGATCACCCCGGACCGTTTGCCTGAGGCTCTGGATTACAGTAATAAAGCTGTAAATAATGTTCAGTTTCTTGTACAGACTGATCGTTTCGCTTCATAAGTCAAGTTAAGTCACCTTTATTTATATAGCGCTTTAAACAAAACAGACAGTGTCAAAGCAACTGAACAACATTATTTAGGAAAACAGTGTGTCAATAATACAAAATGACAGTTAAAGGCAGTTCATCATTGAATTCAGTGATGTCATCATGCAGCTCAGTTCAGTTTAAATAGTATCTGTGCAATCATTTGCAATCAAGTCAACGATATCACTGTAAATGAAGTGTCCACAACAAAGCAAGCCAAAGGTGACAGCGGCAAGGAACCAAAACTCCATCAGTGAATGGAGAAAAAAACCTTGGGAGAAACCAGGCTCAGTTGGGGGGGCCAGTTCTCCTCTGACCAGACGAAACCAGCAGTTCAATTCCAGGCTGCAGCAAAGTCAGGTTGTGCAGAAGAATCATCTGTTTCCTGTGGTCTTGTCCCGGTGGTCGTCTGAGACAAGGTCTTTACAGGGGATCTGTCTCTGGGGCTCTAGTTCTTGTTTGTGTTGTCTTTCTGTGATGTATGTGTAGTTTCTTGTTGGTGGTGATCCATAATAAGTCATTATTTTATCATGAGGTTCTTCGGAAATTCATTTGGTGTTCTGCCTGCTGTTTTTGACTGTCAAAGTGAAGCCAGTGGGCCAGTGGCGGTAGGTGAATCACCAAGGAGCACGGTTTCTGCTAAAAACCTTCTTCACTGTTCTACTGAAGAAAGAGAGTTTATAGATCCATGGTGTGTTAGAAACACTAAACTGTGAGCAGTAGGATTGTCATATTTTGTTATCCGTGTGGGAACCGCTTGCATGCGTCATCGTTATGCTCCGTCCATCGCAGGGATTCTGCTCGCTCATACAGAATGCGTTTATCGACCGCTGAGGCTGAAACACTAGTATCCTGCTACTGCTTTGAAAAGGCCAGCTAATGTCTTAATTACTTGACAAGTGGATGATAATTATGGAAGTGCTTTCCTAATGCTCGGAATGCCAATATCTGTGTCCAGCGTTTGGCTCTATCTTGATTTTGAAACAACAGCAGCGTTCAGTCAGTTGCTTCAGTTTGCTGAAAATCGACTGAATTATTTGAATGATTTTGGTGTTGTGACAACACATATTTATTATCATTAAAACATAAATAATGAAATCTTTTTTTGCCAGTATGGTAAGCAGGCCGGCTGATAGCACTGGTTTATGATTTCTTTGCTGTGCTTGTGTTTTTTTTTCTTGTTGTGATTAGACCTTCTCGGCTGAGAGCGTTTGTAAGATGATTAATTATCGTTTTAAAGTAGTGTTAATGAACAACAACCTCCGAACACACACACACACACACACACACACACACACACACACACACACACACACACACACACAACTCTGTTAAATGAATAGCTGAAGGACTCGTGAAAGTGAATTACTGAGAGATAAACAGAAGATAAAAGAAAGCAGTGACCTTGCAGCAGAACAGAGGGGTTCATAGTTACTTTTCTCTAAACTAGCTTTAGTTTTTATATTTTAACAGTACTGTACTCTGTGTAAGCCAGGCCTGTTTTCTGAGCGCGTCTGAATGATTCTCTGAGGTTTTCTAGTTGTGTAGCAGTAAACTCTGAGATTTACTGGAGTACTGATGAGAAGACCATCAAGTGAAATACTGACCTGATGCAGGGCTGAAGACCGGTTCCGCTCAGATCCGGATTCCTCCGTGTGAGATCAAGATCCAAACCGGTTTATTGCACTCTGCACATGGATAACGCTTCCATTTCTATCTTATCAGTGCTGATCGGTATTATGTAGAAATGTTTTTGAGGTTTAGTTGCTTCTGTCTGTCTTCACTGAACTCATTCCTCACGCGACTTTCGTCACTCATTATGTTAGTTTAATGATTCCTCATCCACAAACTTTAATACAAAACTGTATTTTAAAGGCATAGTTCACCCTAAAATGAAAATGGTCATTTACTCACCCTCGAGAAGATATTTTGAAGAATGTTGGTGAACCAGAGAGTTGCTGGTAGCCGCTGACTTCCACAGTTATTTTTCTTATAACATGAAAGTGATTTTTGGGTGAAATATCACTTTAGAAACAATTCAATTCATTTGAACCAACTTCATTCATATTGTCAGTGAGCTAGGTAATTATTTGAGCATCAGTAGATTCAGACGCATCTCATATTCATACATCGGGACACACCTGATTTAATTAGTTTTTTATGATATTTGTGCCAAATTCTTGAAATTGGTTTTGTATGCAAGTATAAATTGTACTTCCATTTCATAATTTTGAAAAATAGTAATAATAAAGAATAAATAGAGTCTGAAGTTTTGTATCTTCTTGAATCAGTTCCATGTTAAAAAAGCATTTGGTTTAGAGAAATAGAAGATTAGGTGTCTGTAGTGAAGGAAAATAACTGAAAAGTCATGTATTCATGTGAGGAGCATTGGCTTACATCACTGTAAGGACTGCCGGGACTCTTCATTGTGTTGAGTACGGTTGAGTTGAGGTGGATGTGTCACTATGGTAACCCTGTGTGTGGGGGGGGGTGTATGTATGTTGTTTAGCGTGTGCGTGTGTGCAGATATGTGAGCTATTCCTTTACCTGAATGGCTGAAGAAGGCTTGACCTGTGCTGAAAGACAGGAGTGTTGCAGGCATGCGTGTCTCTATTGAGTCTGCCGTCACTCCCACACGCTTTCATTAGACACCGCTTCGAACCTTCAGCGTCGACAGACTTTATACGAGGATGATCAGTGAGATACGGCTCTTCGTTGTTGTCCGGCACATCGACGTGTGGATTGTTTTGTGATCCGTCAATGTAATTCTGGCGCTCTGTGTCAGGTTCAGACTGCAGACCTCACATCTTAGACTTCAGCATCTTTTTGGTGTTTGACAGAAGATCCTTCTTCTCTTTTCTGAAATCATAAGTGTGTTTCAAAGAAAATAAGTTTACGTGAAACAAATTAAAATAAAAAGAAACCTTAAAACATATAATATAATATAATATGAAAAAAAAACAAAAAAAAAACGTTTAATTTCAGCTAGTTGCCAAGGCAACATTTCTCATTTGAATTTAGTTTAAATTGATGTACTATAATAACTAAAACTAAAATTGAAATAACAATTATTAAAAACTACATATACATGTATAAAAAAATAACAAAAATGATAAAACATTATTTATTTTTTATTGAAAAAGAAAATGTAAAATGTAAAAATCTGTTTAGAAATGGTAAAAAAAACTACTAAAATTACTTAAAAATAGTAAAATTTTAACTGAACTTTTTTTTTTTTTTTTTAATTTTTATCATATGTAAATTAAAAAAGTCTTGAATAATTGTAAACTCGTGTGTATTTTTCTGTTTGCTTGGTTTTTATTTTGTGTTTATGAAACTCTTGTATTCTTCCAACTACTACTACTAAAAAGTTGACTAAAATAAAACCATGAAATGTAGAAATGAAAACGAATTTAAAAATGAATGTAAAATCTCTGATAGTGTGATAGTAAAATACTGCTGTGTAGTCAGTGAGAATAGAAACTATCCAGCAGCTCACAGACAGTAATGCACTTTTTGCTCTTGTCAAAGTTTAAACGAATTTAAGGGGGGGGGGGGGGGGGGGGTGGTGTGTTTTGGTGAATGTGTTGTGTTTGCATTAATTACATCTGATCAGTCTTTAGTGGAGTTGGTCTGGAGTGGGCTCAGATCTGAGATCAGTCTGGACTCATATTTCAGCAGCTTTGTTAGTCTCATGACGGGATGCACGCACCGGTCAAACAGAATCCATCCTGTGGTGCTCTGCCATTGATAACACTAAATAGAAATTAAAGAAATCTTTCTAGCCGTGCTACTAGAGAAACACACTCGGGTTGCCTGAGACTGCATAGATGCTTCTTAGTCCGTGTAAGTAGTCTCTTCTGTTCCTCTTGGCCTGCGCCGGTTGACTTTCCTCCTCTCTGTCTGAATGTCTCTCTGCTGGGAATATAATCATCACGGTGAGATGTTTGTGGGAGAAATAAAACGCTCTCTGATCTCACTGTGGGATGCCCTGATTTTAAATAACACCAAACAAACACAGGCTGGTTAGCTGCCCTCTAAAAGATATCATGGGCATTTTTAAGACAATTACAGTTTTAGAAGTAAACCAGCGAAATACATGGTGTTTTTAAGTGGTTGTGATATAGACTGAATATATTTTTGTTGTAATTTCACCTGGCTATATATATATCTATATATAATTTTGAATTTTTTTATTTTATTTATGTAATTAAATTATTTAAAGCTTTAGAAGATTTGTTGTGTGTTTTTCATTTTAATAATTTGCTTTTTAATATAATTAAAACAAATTAATAAATTAATAATTAAAATTAATAAAATATGTGACAAAACAAAATCAATAAAAAAATTGATAATAATAGTTGAATTGAATAAAATGAAATAAAATTACTAAAACTTTAAAAATAAATGAAAAATTAAATAATAACAAAATGAATAAAACTCTATTTCTATTTAATTCTATTGTATTTCTGTTGAGTTTTTTATATTATATTATATTATATTATATTATATTATATTATATTATATTATATTATATTATATTATATTATATTTCAGTTAATGTTTTTTATTTCAAGTAACTGTTTGAGTTTTGGTTTACAGTAATTATCCTGGTTTAGTCCGAGTCCAAGCAGTGACTCAAGCTCTGGAGTCTGAGTGCTTTTGCTCCAGGATTGAGGAAGTGCTCTTTTCCTGACAGGAAGTGTTTACAGCTCCCTGACAATCCCTTCTGACTGGGCAAGTCGGATCTTGCCCCTTGAAATAGACAGGGAGTGGTTAACACGCCTCTCCAGCATCTCAGCGTCGATGGCTTACAGCGAAAGCTTCCTCTGACTCAAAATCGATGCCCTGTAAATCATGTTTTTCCCATGATCCTCCTCGGTGCTTTCGGCCGGCTGTATGTGTCTGGATGTGTGGAGTGTGTGGTGGAAAGCCCCGTGTCAGAGCTGCTCTCCACCCGTCGCCTCTCATTCGTGGGACAGACACATTCGGCCCGCCCTGCTCTGGAGTTTCTCTGAGGCCACGCTGTTTCTGCCTGTAATCAAGAGATCTGCTTTCCTGCGTCAAATACAACAACTACTGAGCTGCAGCTGAACAGAGGAACAACTGACTGAATCTCATGAAGAAATATGCATGTTGTATTTCACCCCAAAATCAAAAATATGAGATTTTTTTTCATTTTAAAGTTTTTTTTTAATGCAATAATGTTAAGTGTACAAGTGTATAGAGCACAATATATTTTGAAATATTTGCATGCATTATGAATATGCACTTTTTAATTATTTCAGTAAATTTTTATTTTTTACAAGTGATGAATAGTTTCAGTTAACAGTAATAACCCTGGTTTAATCAAACTATTAAAAAAAATGTTTTTTTTTTTACAAAATATTTTTTATGCAATATTTTTAATACAATTTATTAAGTTTTCAAATGTATTTTTGTGCATTGCATTACTAAAAACTGACAATAATAGAATAAATAAATAAATGAATAATATTATATAATGCAATCTTAATCGCCCTAAAAATAGGCTGTGTTCTTTGTGAAAAATATAATTTCTCTCTCTCTCTCTTTTTTTTTTTTGATTTTGAGTTGAAAAATAATCCTGGCGTTTCTTGAAATTTCAACAGTGCACACAGATCCACGAATATTCTTTGCAACTGATGCTAAAATCAGTGTGTAGTGCACAATATATTCTGAAATATGTGCATGCATTATAAAAATGTCATCTTATATTTTAGCATCACAGCTCAATTTCTTCTCCCTGCATCTGCCTCCATTTCCCTCTAAAACTCCAGCTCAGATCTGCTGGAAACAGAAAAAGAGGTGAGGGGAAATTGGATTTTGTCAAGCGTGTCCTTCAGTGATTAATCTGGAATATCTGCGCTGTATTAAGAGCGAGTCGCGTCCGGTCGAGTCTCTGGATGGTGCTTCAGTTCACCGGTGTGATGGTCATCATGACATGAGCAGCAGAACTGAGGATAGATGGAGCGTCCAGACTAAATGAGAAGAACTTGAGTGTTAGCGCTGAATCCCTTCTGATGTGCAGCTTCAGCTCCGTCGTGCTCTATAATGATGTTGAGAGCAGAAAACTACCGTCAAACACACTGATCTTCACCACAAACACACGCAATAGAAGCTCAGTTTAACTTGAAGGAGTTATGACAGATATATATATTACTACCAAATTGGTAGTAATAATATTATTTATAAGGAATATCAAACAACCAAGGTATTTTGTATACATGTTTCAATTAATACAGTCCTGCAGCATCTTATTTGAAAAAAAAATGCAATGTTTTGTGAATTGTTCTATTTGATTGCATTTTAAAAGATGTTGATTAAATTGTTACAAGTTATATTAACAGCGCTCCTGTGTCTGATCCGGGATTGGTTCTTCTTTCTCTTTCTTGCTGTGGAGCTGCTGTAGTGTCGTCCTCTCAGAGGGCTCTCCTCATTAGATTTGATCGGCGCTTTACAAAGCGTTAGCGGCAAAAGCACAAGAGCAGCAGAAAGGGCCCCGTTTTAAACGGCCCTTAATGCAATCGTGCCGCTAAGCCTCGGGTCCCATTAGGTTATGTGCCGCTCAAATCCCCGTGGATCCGGACGTAAACCATCAGCGTCAGGCTCTCTCCGGCGCTTTGACAGCTGGGATAGTGTTATCAGGAGAACGTGGAGCGGGAATCCCTCTGGATCTGCTGCAAGCATCAAACCCCATCTGAACCCTGTTTGTGGACTCCAGTAAAATTTACGACCCTCAAAGAGTGTTTTATCATAATGTTTCCTAAGCTGAAGTTCAGGGTGGACGGATTGAGACGGAGACCCGGAGAAATGCAGCCGTGTTTCTCTGCCGTGGCTTCAGTGTTTATTGCTTTCCAAATGAATTTCCCTCTAATGGAGATTTTATGATTTGAATCTCTTGTAATGAGTCAAGCAGTTCAGCTCAATACAGAATTCATATTTCTCTGTAATTGAGAGTTTGCAGTCGGTGCAGATGATCATGAGTCTCTGTCAGGTGTCGAGCTGTTGCTGAAGGGCTCGAGGTTTAATTAGCTGCTTAGAATTGGCAGTTAGTCCCTGCTGCTAGACGCCATAACTACACTTTCTTTATTGATGGTGATTCAGAAGTAGCTGTGCATTCTGACACTGCATTTTTTTTCTCAGTATAATTGTTATTATAATAATTATACTGTAGGTGTTTTACCAAAAGCGTAATATAGATCAGTATTTATTTTTAATTAAATTGTTATTTCTTCGTTATAAATCTAAGTATATATTTATTTTAAATATTATACGTAAAATATTTTATATTTTTTTTATACAAAAATACTTTTAATTAAATTAGCACAAAAATACATTTTTATTTTATTTTATTTTATTTTATTTTATTTTATTTTATTTTATTTTATTTTATTTTATTTTATTTTATTCAAGGATAGAATCTTCTTGGTTTTTGGTTTACATTTACAGCTAACTTAAGTGACATTGCTGGACTGAACAAGCTCAACCTCCTGGTCTTACACAAGGTTTATTCTGTCTGTGGGTTGGTGCGGCTGATCTTAGAGCAGCAATTAGGGCTGTTTTTCTCACCATGTTCCTCAAGGGCATGTGTAGCGTTTGCATGTGTTTTTGACTTTCATGACACACCCAGCACACGCAGCCAGCAGATGGTCGTCCCACTCCAGGAGGCTCTGCTCCCCTCACGGAGGCACACGGGGCCCGCTTTACTAAGAGCCACTGTGCTTAATTATTCTCTCCTCGTTCAGCATAAACAGCTTGTTAAGTATGCTTGAGTGGAGGACAGCTAAAAATCACCCAAACTTTGCATAAATGGGAAATGCAGCAACATGCTGTTGCTTCAATATAATTAGCCTTTCACTTCTTAATCCTTTAAATTACTGAGAGTTCAATCTTCTTAAATACATTTTAGAAAATTGAGTGACCTGGGGACATTTTTTTTTTAAATGTGAAAAAAATAAATAAAATAAAATAAAATTAGCTTTTAAATAAATCTGTTAAATTCCATTATCTTAACTTCTCAGCTATGTTAATTTGATATGCATTATTTAAATATTATATCTTTTGTGTAGGCCGAAATATCTTGGTTCATAGTAAAATGTTTGCTAAAGAAGTTTAAGTGTGGTTAAGAAAAAATCAGTTATTAAATAAATACCATTATGTAATTCTCAGCTATGTTAATTAATATACATTATGCAAATATGTTTCATTTTGAAGAAATTAAATTCACTGTAATTCATCTCTTTGTTAGTAGGAGAATGTTTGCTGTGGAAGTTTGAAGTGATTTCGAATGCATCGCTGATGGTCACAGCTGTAGGTTTATTCTGTTTTTCTCTCTTTATGTTTATTTGACCTGGATGGCTTTATAGTACTGACTCAGCTCAGCTATGAGGGCGAATCTCAGTCTTTGAAAGCGTATTAATGCTTGGATGCCTCAGTGTCAGACACTGATAATGGTGCTTTGAGCTGTGTGGACTCAGGGAGTTGAAGGCTGACCTTGACATGTTTCAGAGCCCCACTGAAACCACAGCATTAACAGCAGTGGAAATGCTTTTTGACTGACTTCTCATGTGAGATTGAAAGATGCCTATAAATATATCTGCTCCTTCCCATCCTCTGTTTGACGGTTGTTTGTTTTTGCTTTATGATAATTCCACATTTCCAGCATAAAATCAGCTAGTAGCATCTCTAAGTGCAGGGCGATGTAGAATGTGGTACCTGAGCCAGGTAATATGTGAGAAATACCTTGATGGCGATATTTACTCAAAAGGACATCTGCTGTCCATCTGTCACATGCTAATCAAGCCAACAAATTCAAAATAAAATGCATGCAAGCTACATACTTAAAGTACATGCATACAGTACTGTGCGTTATATTCTTTATACTGCCTACTGTTTTTCTATAAATAGTATGCAACAATAAACCAGTTATTTTAGTATCATTGATGCACTATTGTAGTTTTTATGAATATTTTGATTTAGATTTTGTTTTATAATTTCTGTTTCCATTTTAATAGTAGTTAAGGTTTTAGTAATTTTGCATTTTTTTAGTTAGTTTTAAGTTTATGTCTGTATGTATTATGCCTATACAGTTTTAATTAAGCTTTATTATTTAGCTTAAGTTATTTTTGTTCCAAATTAAACTAATCAGAAATAAGAAATGTAACGAAATAAGAAACAAGATTACGTAATAAAAATATTATATATATATATAATAAATCTTAGTTAAGTTTATTTCAAGTAATAGTTTTTAAGAAAAAAGTTACTGTATTATCTCATGAGCTCACTATGAGTGACATCTAGGTATATTCTCATATTATTCTCATATTCTCAGAAACACATTATTTAGCATTTTAATGAAATTCCATTTTAAAATATCTACATTTGGCAGTCAGATCACATGCTGAAAGAGATGTTAAAAATCATACTTAACTTCTGTTTCATTCGTCACTTACTACATGGTCAAGTAGAGAGCTTTGCTTTGAACTGTTCTGTCCAGTGTGTTTTGCTGTATACTTTCAAAATTATTGTAGGTAATCCATGCATGTGCACAGTGTACATACTGCAGAAATGGTAAGAGTAGTATGTACTTTGTATAGTATGTCCTTCGGCTCTCTCTGATGCTGGTTTCTGGTTTTAGATGCAGTCAGGGTTTGGTGTGGTTTGGCTTCGCTTTCATCCCTCTGTAAACACTGGAAATGATGAGGGAAGTGAACATGGCAGTTTCAGAAAGCAAAGAGCTCTGACTCTGAAATGAATTGTAGTGCTGTTGTTTCTAACATATATCATTGTGCCATTAAAGTTTGTGATTAATGGTGATGTTTTTGCAGGAACTTTATCTGTGGTAGGAAAGTAAACTGGAGTTTGTGTTCATGCTGGGTCTCGTCCCCTGTCTCAATCCCACAGTGCACAGAGGAATAGCCTGTAATTACATAGAGATGATGATGGCCTCTCTGTTCCTACTCTGCTACAGCCCCCTCATACCTTAAACATAGAAAAATGCAGGGTTTCCAGCAAACTTAGTTTTAAAATACTAATTTTGGATCTTAGATTATGTAGATGTTTTTCTTTTCTGCGAAGAATATAGATATTTTGATTTTAAAATACTTGTTCTTCTCCACTTTTATGTAAAGAAACTGCAACAAGTAAACCATTTGTAAGTAGTTTTTTGGAAAAGTCATTTTAAACACTGATTCTGTGGAGCATTGTTTGCTTGACCGGCTTGATTTGAGTGAATGCATCCATCCATCCACCCACCAGTGGCATGGGGTGGGAATACCTGTCTGTAAAAGGGTAAAAAACAGTTATAAAAGGGTTTGCCAAATGGATAAATGTAAATGTAAATTAATATCTCAAAAGCCTGGAGAAAATCAGCATTGTATAGTGGTAAGCCATGCAAAGGCTTAAAAACGAACAGTAGCACCTTAAACTCAATTGTGTACTGGATTGCAAGTGGAGGAAAGCCAAGACTGGTGTAATATGATCCTCATTGTTGTTGTCTGTCAGAAGATTGGCAGCTGCATTCTGGAGAGCTGCAGGAAGGACAGATGGTGCTGAGAGATTCCCGTATAGAGAGCGTTACAATTGTTAAAGAGAAGAAGAAAAAGCAAGTAGGCCTATATTTTACTGTGGTGAGGTGCATTACTGAAAATGGAAGTTGATCAATTGGACACTTTTATTGGTTGTGTTTAAAGGTCCAGATATAATGCATTCCCTCTTATTGTCATAAAGTAGGTTTCAGTTAGTACTTCCAGGCAGTAAGTTTGCAGGGTAGATGATTTTCACCTGGTTTGAGTGGTTTGACAACTGTGAGTCATTAGAATAGAGGTTATAAAAATAAAAAAATGTTGTGTTTGTGGAAAACTGAGCCCAAAGGACACAGATGCAGTGGAAATAAAATAGGACCTAGAACGGAGCCATGTGGGACACCATAGTTTACAATTGCTGGAGAGGAAGATAGATTCCTAATACTGACGGAAAAGATGGCTTAGTCACTTTAAGCAAAGCAGACCTTGTGCTATGTTAGGTTCTAACTTATCAGAGATATCATCCAGTATACATGAATCAGACAGTTGTGACTGGAACATTGAGGTTTCCTTTTATGTGTGGCTTAGGTCTATTTGTAGTTCTCCAATTATGGTAATGCTCTTGTCTTTCTTTGACCACAGACCATAGAGAACAATTACAAAGATTCATTTCCAAAGCACACACTGACCTACAAAGAATGTAAAATATGTGAGATGAATGGCGTTTGTGTGTAGAGTGAATCGATTGTGTGGCCCAGCTTCTGCTGCACTTGTTTTGCTCCAAACTATCTCATATGGTGGTAGTTCTGCCCCAGAGGAATGCCAAGAGTTGTCCAAATTCAAAGTCCAAACCTCTGCCAGAGACCAGCGCAGCAGATGGCACCATCTCACTGAACTCTCTCTCTTACTGAGGGCAAAATCACCAGCATGTTTCATTTCAAACCACAGATTATGTTGCCATTATACTAAATTTAATTATTCATTCATACTTTATTAGTAATGAACCACATTGTGAAAGGATATCACAGTTTCCTGAACATGAGTATTAATATTGCAGAATGCATTGTATGATTGCATGGTTGGTGTCACAGGCGCAAAGATCTTTGCATTGCTGGTAGTTCACGCTCCGTTGGATGACTGGTATTCCAGTACAACATTTCCTTGTACAGAGGCTTATTGTTTTGTCACATCCTCCCTTGAAATTGTGTATTTTGAAGCACTGAGTCATTGATTACAGCTTTGTGGTGTCAGGAGACCAAATTCCAATTTGACAAACAGTCTAGGGGTAATGAATGAATCTCAGAGTGTTGGTCATGTGCATCTAATTACCATCATGCATGTGAAATACCCTTTAGAATAAGGAGAAGAACAGGGCTGCAATTAAACATGTCTGCCTGCCAAAGCCTGTATTTGTGCAATGTTGTGTGAGCAGTGAAGGACAGTTTATACTTCTTCTGTTGATTAGTTTTGTGTGTCTTAGTAGACTCAGCCTCAGACAGCACACCCACAAACCACCCATAGTCCCCTCGCTGACTGTCTCATACATATTGCACATGGATATGAAATGGATTATACCATGATAATAGGCCAATGTGAATGGATTGTGGAAGATAAATGATTATATGTTCACCTAGTGTGAGTGGTTTGACGACTGTAAGTCATTAGCATAGAGATGATAAAGTTGTGTTCAAAGGGTTAGTTCACCCAAAACTAAAAATTGTGTCATTAATTACTCGCCCTCATGTCGTTTCAACTCCATAAGAGCTTCGTTCATCTTCAAAGCACAAATTAAGATATTTGTGATGGAATCTGAGAGCTGTCTGACCCTCCCATAGACAGCAATGCAACTGAAATGTTCCCAAGTCCAGAAACGTAGCAAGGAGATCTGTAAAATAATCCATGTGACATCAGTGGTTCATCCACAATTATACGAAGCTACGAGAATACTTTTTGTGCAAAAGAAAAATAAATAATGACTTTATTCAACAATTCGTCTCCTCAGCATCACCCTGTAAACAGCATATGTTGTTCTGTGTCAGATGCGTCACGCCGGATAGGATAAGCTGTTTCCTACGTTGTTTTAATTTGATCTGAACGGAAACTGTGTATCCTCTCTGGTGTGAAGCATGTGACACAGAACAACGTACGCTATTTACAGGGTGATCCTGAGGAGACGAATTGTTATAAAAAAAGTATTTTTTTTTTTTCGCACAAAAAGTATTCTTGTAGCTTCGTATAATTGCGGATGAAACACTGATATTTTACAGATCTCCTTGCTACATTTCTGGACTTGGGAACATTTCAGTTGCGTTGCTGTCTAGAACAGAGCCTTGTGGGACACCTCAGTTTAAAATTGTGAAAGAAGACGACAAATGTGCATAGATACTAGAGGTCGACCGATGTATCGGTTTTGCCGATTAATCGGCACCGATAGTTGATTGCTGGAACAATCGGTTATCAGCAAAACCCATGCTGATAGTTTTCCGCGTTTCGTCCTTTGCTGGAGCGTCTGATAGTTTCCCAGGTTGCGTCTGTTGCTGGAGCGGCTGAAAAGGCTCTGTTTTCATTGTAATTTTTGATCAATTTAATGTGTCCTTGATAAATATAAGTAGAGGTCGACCAGCACTTACAAACTGCTGTCCTTGTCTGTCGCTCGATTGTTTTTCATTCTTGAAGTTAACTTGTGCCCGTTTGGTGAATAAATAAACAGTTTTAGACCGTTGCTCGAGTTGAACACGACGCGTTCGGATGTGTGTGATACCGGTGAGTTCTCCTAGACTCAGCGCTGCTCTTTTATTTTAATCAGATAATCACTCGAGTGTTCAATAACAGAAGCAGTTAAAGTGTGAGAGTATACACTGTGCTGGTATAATTGTAGTGCTCTGTGATTTTCGTGATGCAGAAAGCGTGGACGGAATCGCGGAATCCAGTCATAAAAACAGAATTCACAGTTTAGCGCACGTGACGCTCGCGGTGATTTCAGCGTCTGCTGTCTCACTAAATGAGGACGAAAACACATGAAGAACATCTCCAGAACTGCTCTGAGAGTCACTTCATGAGCATTTGACCATTTGATTTGGGCAAAAGCATCATATCACATGCACAGAAGATATTCACGGCAACCCGTCAAAATAAAAGTCCGGTTTTGAAGTCTATTTTTCAGTAGAATGTACATAGCCTACTACTACTACTACTACTTAAATGAAACAAATATTATTTTTTAAGGAATAATCACACAACATTTCTTCCATGTTTTAATTTTAATAGTAAATAAAAAAAAAAAAGTTTGCTTAATTTTCAGTAATTAAAAGACAAATAAAATGAATGTTTCATGCTTTGATTTGATAACAATAAAAATGTAAATACACACAGAATTTTTGAGGAGAAAAATCATTAGGCTTCTTTAAGAAAAATAAATAAATAAATAAAGTTGTTTTATGCGTTCAAATAATTAGACATGCTAAAATAGAATTTGGTGACAATAAAAAAATATGGTGAGAAAAAATAAAACATTTCATAGGTCCCTAATCATGTAATTTTTGTTAAACTTTCATTAAATTGATTTGAAAATGTATAACTTTCATGATTTTAATTAATTAGAGTTGCTTTATGATTAATAAACTTTAATTTAACTATTAAAAAGGAGTGGAGAAAAATAAAATGGAAAAAAAAAACAGAATCCAGAAAAATTAAATAACTGAATTTGGAAATAAATAAAATGGAATTTAGGAAAAAATTAAACTGATTTCATAGGACCCTATTAGAATGTGGTAATTTCAACATTTACTATTACTGTTATTATTACTTTTATTATCACTACTACTACTATTAGTATGGCTCAGTACCGTTTTTTTTTTTTTTTTTTTTTTTGTAAATAAAGCACTATTTTAGTTTTTGTTCAGTATCCATTTTAAAAACTATCGGTTAATTAATCGGTATCGGCCAGTGTGGTCCAACCTAGCTATCGGTATCGGCAAAATCCAATATCGGTCGACCTCTAATAGATACATCTATAAATGCACTGGGACACAATCATCAGTGATGTTTCCTGAGATCATTGGGTGTTTCGGGTCTTTCAACATCAGACACCCTCCCTCAGGCGACCCAGCTGGGGTTGACCAGGCCCAAACTTGTGTCCCAGCAGCGCTAACCCACTCCTCAGACCTTTTAATCCAAATCCACCTTGATGCTCTTTCTGCGGCTTCTGTGATGGACTTAATAATAAATTAACAATACTGACAGAAAAGATTTAGTCCTTCAGACAGTTTTTTGGTGTTTTTGAGGATGGTATGATAGGTTCTAACTTATCCGAAATATCATCCAATAAACATGAATCAAAGCTGTGACTAGAACATTAACATAATCTCAGAGATTCATTCATTACCTCTCGAGTTAATGAGTAGAACTGTATATTATATAAAATATTACAGTCTAAGTGAGAGGTTCTTGGCCAAAGTAAGATGGATAATGGACCAGACTTTGTCAATATATAAAAGCTGGGCTAACAAGACTAATCTTTGAGATTATTTGTGTGTGAATTTATAATTACTGTACGTGTGACTGAAGAGAGAGTTCGGATACCTTCGGTGCCTTTCACCACAGCCTCCTTCTACAAGCATCCTTTGAGTCCTGTCCCTGCAGAGAGAGGAACAGTGGGATAGAAATAAATTAATGAAAGTGAGAGAATAAAATGAGTCTCATCCTCTGATTCTCTTCTCACAGGGTAACCCAGGCTTAATTGCACTTCTATGTTCAATTTATAAAAACCTTTAAAGGGATATAGGCCTTAATGTTGATATATTTTTACAGATATACATGCAATTTGATTTTTGGAAGCAGCCAGTGATGTAATTAATTTGACAGCCCTAATTTAAATGATGCTTTTTCTCTTTAATTTTGCAGCTCATCATCTTAGAGGACTATGCCGACCCCTTTGACGCAGCGGACCAGGCGGGCGGCACCCAGACGGTCACAGAAAAGCCAACGGAGAACGACGGCTACATGGAGCCCTATGAAGCGCAGAAGATGATGGCTGGTAAGATGACGGTGTTTTCCCGCAGTAATTTACTGCATCATCTTTTGTGTTGTGCAGCTTGATGATTGTGAACTCTGAAGTGGCTTCTAGGAGAATATAATCAAGCATGATAATGCATCTTGGCCTATTTAAATGTGTGCACTAGGCCCATGGGATCTCGCTCAGTTTACGCTTAGTAAGTCACTCTCTTCCTGTTAAACATTACTTCCATTAGATGCGATTAGTTTTCTCTTTGTACTTGGAAATGTGGAGTCTAATTTCCTCTGTATTTTGTTTTCTGTTTAGTGCTGTAAACTGAAAAACAACAATCAATTAGATGCTGTAGATTGCGATGGCTTCCTTTATGTGTTGTGAAACAGCTGCTCTGTGCTCCTGTTTAGTCGAAATTCATGGGTCTGTGGCAGCAATTAGCCCAGCGTGAGCGGATTGGTGCTCGAGGAAATCATCTTGCCTGTCTGAATAAAGACGGCAGCCATATGTGAGCTGTCTAGAATCCGGTAAATACAGTGCAACCTCCATAAACAGTCTGCATATGTCAGGCGCTGTGGTCTCGTGTCCATGTACAAGGGCACAACCGCACGAACGCATGCACACGGATGCTGTCAGCCATTTGTATACGCTGTAATGGGGTTTGAAGAGGAAGTGGCTGTGTTCCTCTCTTAGCGTGGCTCAAACAATGGAGGGGCAATCTGTCATTGGTTCACTGCAGACTGGTGTTGTTAGCCCAGATGAGCCAACCAAATTACTCAACAAACAGACCAAGGTCAGACTGAGACACTGCAGAACTATTAACAGCTGTAGTTTACCATGAATGAAAATCCTGCCGTTTATTCACTCACATATTGTTGTAAACCCTAAATGACTATAAAAGTAGTCCATATACAGTACAACTACGGGTAACACTACAAAAAGTTCTCATTTGTTAAAATGCATGTACAGTAAATGCATTAGCTAACAAAGTAACAACTAGCAATATGTTTAAGCATTTATTAATCTTTGTTAATTTTAGTAAAATATAATTGTTTGGTGAGGTACCTCTCACCAAAAGAGTTTTAACGTATAAAGCCAGTGATGTAATAAAGGCTTTTTAACTTTTCACTACAATTCGAGTGCCTTGGAGTTCTTATCCTTATATAATTGTTTATTATTTGTTCATGTTCATTCACAGTGTATTGACTAATGTCAGAAACAACTTTTGATTTTAAAAATGTCTTTGTAAATGTTTACTAAATGTTACTAATATGAATAAATGCTGCAGAAGTATTGTTCACAGTGTTGTTAGTTCTGTTAGTGTACATGTCACTGTTAGTGACCCACGTTGGGTTTTTGACCACTGAAAATGTTTCCAATTTAACAATTTACTCTTGGAGCCATATTGAGAATTTAATAACTGTGGAATTGAACCATATAGGGCCTTTAAAATAAAGAAACCAAAAGAAAAGTTTCTTAAAAACCAAAATCTAAAAGGATACTAAGAGATCCTTAATACTTCTTGAGTTAAAGCCATGCAAACTATGAGAGGAAAAAGAAAAAAAAATCCTACTTTGTATTTTTCTATTTTTAAACTGTCACCTTTGGCATTTACTGCAACAGCTATTGCAAAAGACAAAATATTTTACTAATAGACCTACAAATCTCTGTGCAAAAATAATATTATGATGCTGCAATCTTTCTAATGTCATTTTACCCCCCTGTAATTCATCTCCAGGTGAAAATAGTCCAATAATGGATTACTCTGTAAATATCCATCCGTGACATTTAATATTTTGGTTTTCATCACGATTTATGTTTGTTAAATAAAAAAAAAAAATTTGAGATGGGGATATTTTCTGGAATTTGGATTATTTGACACAGAATTATCCATTTGAGCTTTCGTGTATTAATTTGCCAAGTTTGATAGTGTTTGAGAGATACGGCCAGGTTTGGGGTGAGCTGCTGGATTGATCGGTGCGAGGAACCTGCAGTGTTTTAGATGCTTCAGCTTCTGTCTCTCTCTCAGTTTGAACAGATGACTTCACAGTTTAATCATCTGCTCAGCGTGACTCCAACACTAGAATCATTGTGGCTCTGTTTGTTTGACTTTGGGTTGCAAAAGCTAGTTTGTTCTTTTCCAACTCTATTTGAACGGAGCCGGAGGAACGGGCGTCTCGTAAATCAGCTCAGCGCATAATTTCCCAGGTTGATGTTTCATTACACATCATCATTTCCGAGCAGGACAGCTGGCCATTTTATTTTTTTTACAGTTGGACTCCGTTCCTTCTTCCTCTTTTTCATATATTCATCTTTTCATCAGAGCCATCTGTCCCGTCACAGAACACATAGGGAAAATAAATTAATAAATGAATGTATCTTGGATGTGCTTCGTAGCTCTCTAAACAGAAGGGGAGATGAAACTGGCATTTCATTGGCTCGTTACTTTAATGTCTAAATGCTGTCCGTAATTATTTATTTTTGAAAATTTTGATTGATATATCTTTGTTTGGCACTGTGACTACATGAAGTGTGCTTGCATGAAAAATTCCCATTCCCAATCCCTACGAACCAGTTTTTTTAAACCCTTGTTTGTTTATTTATTTGGTATATAAACATTATAACCATTTGGTATTTTAACATGATACATATTGCCTTTTTTATTTATTTATTTATTTATTTTAAGATTAATGTGTGTATGTTACAATATAGTACTGAAATGTGGGATTGTTTCATGGATGAAAATATTGTCAAAATGTTCAGTTGTAGACTAAAATATTCTGTGGTCCTAAATAGGCTTCATATTCTTTTTTTCTTCAGTTTTGGGGTGAAATACGATTAGGACATATACGTGACAGGCTTCAGGAGATTCATCTATAAATGTTTGTCATGGTGAGATATGCCTGTGTGTGTGCGTGTGTGTGTGGTGTGTGTGTGTGTGTGTGTGTGTGTGTGTGTGTGTGTGTTCCCCGTGGATTGTATGGAATGTGTTGGTGTTTCCCCGTCAGTATTTCCAGCACTGCTGTAGTTTCATCACGCACACACACACACACACACACACACACACACACAACACACACACACACACACACACACACACACACACACACAGAGTGTGTGAATGTGCTTGCTGTTTCCTTCAATACTGTGTGTGGAATATCTTACTAACTAGAGGAAGTGAGCAATCTCTCTTGTATTTTTCCCTTTCTTTTTTTTTCTGTCACTCACGCAGACACACTAAACTAACAGAGACACTTTCACTGAGCTGCTGTATGTGTTTAAACATGTCAGGAAGGCTGTTGTGACCTGTCAGCCTGAACTCCAGTGTGTGTCTCTGTGTTCGTGTGTGATGATACTCGTACGTCTCTGTGACACGATTCACCATGTGAGAACTTTCACACAATCCCCAAGGTCTCCTGTGCTGCGTAAACGAACACTCTTGGTCATTCTGAACAAGATTACACACACACACACACAAATATTGGTCATTCTGAACAACAAGATTACAACAAGATTACACCATTCGATGCATGAGGAGAGTGAGGTTCACTGGTGGCATGTAGTGTTTGTGTTTAGTGTTTGTGTTTTGAGGGGGGATGTTTGGGGCCTGTGATTGGTGGTCTCTATCGGTGTGCGTCTCCTTCTCTGTGAACATTCTCACACTGAGCTGCAGTTTCACAGCGTCTGCTGACTCAGGCTTTCTCTCTCACTCCCCCAGTATTTCATCATTGGGCTTTAGTGGAGTGTGTGAGAATGTGTCTTCAGACCTCCTTGATGTCAGCGTACGTGTATGTGTGCACATGTGAAATGTATTCATTTATTTTGAGGAAGAAAAATTGGGAATAAATTTGGAAATGCATATATTTAAAGAATATTGTCCAGCAGAGAATCCAAAGAAAGAAAGAAAACATGAAGACAAAAACCTTTTCTTTTAAATGAGCATTTTTATCAGGCTCCTATGAAAATAACATTGGAAGTTTTTGAAAATAAGCCATAATAATAACTTACTAATAACATTTTCTTTACCATTAAAGTGAAATTACTGAACCTAAACATAGAAGCCTGACAAAAATGCTCATAAAAAAAAAAAAAACTCAAACAGACTGTTTTTTTTTGCATCTGAAATCTTCGTATTATATATATATATAGTACTTAAGAGTTTAATGGTGACTGCTATCATAAGTATTAAACATTAAAAAAATTTCTTTTCCACTCTCATATACGTATATTTTATATATATATAATATATAATATACGTATATGAGAGTGGAAAAGAAAAAATGTAGGAGGGACTTGGTTCAGTGCACTGGTTGCTGACTGGATGCAAGCAGATTTGAATGTTAAAAAGGTGGGGTTTAAGTAGACTAATGATTTCTCCAGAAGATCCAGTTATGACATTTTGAATTAAGAAAAATAAAAAATAAATGTATGCATGGATGAATTGCTCACAGTAAGATCTATATGATGCATTTAGAAAAATCGATGGGTTGAGTTTTCATTTCATGCTCACTGTAAAATTGTCTCAAGTCATCCTTGTGCTGCACCGCAGTACTGACTAATGTTTAACTCTGTTCTGTGGACTAATTTCCTGTTCTCTCTGCTGTATCTGTCCAATAATACCAAACAGAAAAAAAGAAGAAAAAAAAAATTGGGTCACTAAATTTTAAGAATTGTATCGTGCCAGTGGCTTTATAGAGGAAAACAGCATGATGTTGCAATCATCATTTTTATATAAAAGTTTCTTATAAAGAGCTGTAAGAGTTTGTGTGTGTGTGTGTGTGTGTGTGTGTGTTGTAATGAGATCAGAGTGAGTGTTTCTGCTGTGTGTCCCGTGCCCTGCAGATGTGCCCCTCTATTAGAGAGCTTTTATTAATCCACTCACTCATGCCTTCACACACACACACACACACACACTCTCTTCCCCGTTTCCCATGTCTTTGCGCTCAGGCGAGCTGCTGCATGTTTCTGTGATGTTCCAGCTCTCATGAGCGTGTTCACTGAGGGCCGGGGAGCTGAACGGCCGCAGACGTGTACAGACAGCGCTCTGCTTATGTAATTCTGTGTTTAGTTAGCGGTAAAAGTATTTGGGAGTGATGATACACTTCCCTTGTGCCGCGGAGCGTGGAAGTGTTAACACTGACATTCCTGGAGGATGCGTGCTCTTGTGTGCGAGCGGATAGTGGGCGTCAGCAGGGTCTGTGGAGGGTGGATGATGGCTATTAAGGCTCCGCAGGAGTAGGTAAGTGTCAGTATTAGTACTCATTGTGTCATTGAGTGATGTATCGCTCCCTTAATGTAATGACCGCTTGAGCTCAAAGTGGCGAACACAGTGGAATCTGGAGGAGACCAAACTTTTAGCACACTTCCCTGTTAGGTGATATTAACATATTTAGCATTCTTCCTTGATTTATTTATTTATTTTAGTCATTGCCCGTGATATTGATTTTATACAGCAATTAACAATTAAAAAGAAGTTCATATCAAATAACATTTGGACAATATTTAGCCATTACGTGTGATGTAATAGTGAAATATGTTCAAGTTGTTCTGGACAGTGCATAACCTGTGGCCATAATATTGTGTAGTGCTGTGGGTTGGTATACGATATAGTTGCAAAGGAGCATTAAATCGTTTTTATTGTATTGTAGCATGGTTAATATAGTGTTCTGGGTGGTTACCAAGGTGTAACTAGGGTGTTCTGGTGAAAGATTGTTAGTAGGGTGTTATGGGTGGTTACCAAGGCAATACTAGGGTGTTCTGTTGAAAGAGTGTTACTAGAGTGTTCTGGGTGGTTGCCAAGGTGTTACTAGGGTATTCTAAGTGATTGCCAGGGCACTACTAAGGTGTTCTGGGTGGTTGCCAAGGCATTACTAAGGTGTTCTGGGTGGTTGCCAAGGCAATACTGGGGTGTTCTGTTGAAAGGGTGTTACTAGAGTGTTCTGGGTGGTTGCCAAGGCGTTACTAGGGTATTCAAAGTGATTGCCAGGGCACTACTAAGGTGTTCTGTTTGGTTGCCAAGGCGTTACTAGGGTATTCAAAGTGATTGCCAGGGCACTACTAAGGTGTTCTGGGTGGTTGCCAAGGCATTACTAGGGTATTCAAAGTGATTGCCAGGGCACTACTAAGGTGTTCTGTTTGGTTGCCAAGGCGTTACTAGGGTATTCTAAGTGATTGCCAGGGCACTACTAAGGTGTTCTGGGTGGTTGCCAAGGCAATACTGGGGTGTTCTGTTGAAAGGGTGTTACTAGCTTAGAGTGTTCTGGGTGGGTTGCCAAGGCATTACTAGGTATTCAAAGTGATTGCCAGGGCACTACTAGGTGTTCTGGGTGGTTGCCAAGGCAATACTGGGGTGGGTTCTGTTGAAAGGGTTGTTACTACGAGTTTTCTGGGTGGTTTGCCAAGGCGTTTACTAGGGTATATTCAAAGTGATTGCCAGGCATATACTAAGGTGTTCTGGGTGGTTGCCAAGGTATTGCTACGGGCGGTTTTCTGGGTGGTAACCAAGGCAGTACTAGGGTATTCTGAGTGATTGCCAGGGCATTACTAAGGTGTTCTGGGTGGTTGCCATGGCATTACTAGGGTATTCAAAGTGATTGCCAGGGCACTACTAAGGTGTTCTGGGTGGTTGCCTAGGCGTTACTAGGGTGTTATGGGTGATTACCAAGGCATTACTAGGTTGTTCTGTTGAAAGGGTGTTACTAGATTGTTCTGGGTGGTTGCCAAGGCGTTACTAGGGTATTCAAAGTGATTGCCAGGGCACTACTAAAGGTGTTCTGGGGTGGTTTGCCAAGGCGTTACTAGGGTATTCAAAGTGATGCCAGGGCACTACTAAGGTGTTCCTGGGTGGGTGCATAGGCCTTTACTATGGTGTTATGGTGTAAGGTTGTTACTAAGGTGTTCTGGGTGGTTGCCAAGGTTTTGTTACTATAGTGTTTGGGTGGTTACCAAGCAGGTTAATAGGTGTGGTTATGGTGCAAGATTGTGATTAGGGTGTTCTGGATGGTTTGCCAATGTGTACTAGGGTCTTCTGAGTGATTCCCAGGCTGGTACAAGGATGTTTGTCAGGGATGTCACACACCCTGCTAAGAAAATCCTTAAAAAGGGTGGTTTGGTTTTAGCTGGTTTAAAATGGCTTAGCTGGTTTAAACCTCCTGTCCTGACCAGATGAAAAGTGACCAAAACCCACTAAAACCAGCCCACAGACAAGTGAACCAGTTTAAGCTGGGTTCTGGTTTTAGCTGGTTTAAAATGGCTTAGCCATTTGTTGAAGACCTTGGCCTGTCAGATTAAGAGGCATGTAACTGTTTATATAATGTTTGTACAGTTGATCAGTTAATAGGCAAGTCATAACAAAATATTTTTTGTGTTCACAATTATTTATGAAAACATATAATGGATGATTCTAGATGGTATCAGAAAGCATTATGGGTACATTACTGTGCATATTAAATATGAAGTCCAATTCACTAGAAAGTAAACAGCTCAGAAGAACCAAGTTTTCTGCAATGAGGAGATGGATGCAAGAACTGCACACATGCTATAGACGGCTATAGTGATATTCATGACATTTCTAATGGCTGTAAGCAGTGGTTGCTCGGTGTGTCTGATGAGCATCAGTGTGGGCGATCACATCCTCATCATCCTCATCATCCTCATCATCCTCATGATCCTCATGATCTACGAGCAGGAGCCAGTCACGCATCGTTCACGTCTGAGTATCTGAGAGGCTCCCTGCGAGTGTGGATCGAGTAGAGCTTAATGACTCTATTTCATATCTGTGTCATGTTGGAACGTGTAGAGTGAGTCTGCACCACTTCCAGGCCCTGTTTTTTGAAGAACATAATCTGCGTTTCCTTCCTTCCTGTCCTCCTCCTTTCCCCGTTTCCTTCCTTCTCTTGATCCTCTGAAGCAGTGAAATGGGTGAAAGTTTGCGTCTGTAGCAGTACGGTCCGACCGTTTCACTGCGTGAGCTGAGATGAACAGGAGAGCGGATGATGGGAGCAGGAGGAGGACGGGCGTTTGTGTCAATCTCACAGACGCTTTTCCAGTCCAAATTATCCAGCTCATTGTTCCTCTGTCTAATTTTAGAGATTGATCTCATGTAAGTGTTAGTGGAATTCTTGAAATAATGAGTAGTTTGGTGAGCAATGGTTTCAACTACCCTTCTGCAAAACTTTAAAGGTATTTGACCCTCATTTATTATAAAATATCTGGTTCAAAAGAAGTGCAGATCTCAGTGGGTGTCCCTGAATCAAATATAAACAACACAATTATGCTAAAATATGACCTGCAAAAATAATAACACCCTATTGTCTATTTTCTATAACTGACTTGAAACCTTGATTGAAAAAGCAGCTACATACTACCGGTAAGACGTATAAGCAAGAAGACTTCTGGGAACAGTGAGTTGTTTTTGTACTCTGTGTTTTGGTTCCATCCAAATGACTCATTTATTACAGTAAAATGATTCACACTTTAAACCAGCCTACGGTGGTGAACTGGTCTCACAGCCTGGTAAGTCTTGTCTGTTTTGTTGTTTTTATTGAGATCTTGGGCACTTGTCAGCTCATCAACTTAAATTTTAATAAAGTTAAATGTAGTTAAATCAGTTAAAACCCATCCTCGGCTGGTTTAAGGGTTTTTAACAGCCCACCAAACAGCTGTTAATGTTTTTAGTTCGTTGCTCCCCAGCACTGTTAGACATGATCTTGAGCTGGTTTTCAGTGAGTGTTGATATGTTCTCTCATTGTTCGCACATTACAGTCGACGCTCTGCTGGATTTCACTGATCTACAAACCTGCATCCAAACCTCTCTGTTCAGTCCAGATGAAGAATCACTGCAGACCGTCTGTTTGAAATGAAATGCTTGGTTTAGTTGAGTTTTATGGCTAATTTAGCACGTTCTGTGTTTGTAACCTTTAACTCAAGTGTCACACAGAGTAAAAAGGTGCTTTACTGATATCAGCCGGTGCTTCCAGACCAAAAAACCAAACCATCAGACCAGATCAGACTGGGTTTAGGTGTAGGCTGGTTTAAAGCAGGTTTTTTTTTTCTGTTTCTCTCTCTCCCAGCAGAGAATAGGTTATTTTTTGTTAATGGTGTTGTATAAACCTTTGTCTGTTTTGTATATAATTTCCATACAAGATGGAATGTATGGTATGTATACTAGCGAAAATGCTGCTGTTGTTCTAGTTTTTTAATTCGACCCCCACCCCCCCAGTTATTTTACACTACTGTTGCCAAAGTTTGGGTTGTTAATACTTTCTAGGGATGCCACCGAAATTTAAATGAGCAGGATTCGGATTTGGACGAATACGGGGCTATTTTGTCACGACGGGGTTCGGTTTTCGGCCAAACCTTAGATTTTTTTTTCCACCGAACGTCGAACCGACACGACACCTCAAGCAGGCTTTGCGCTCCGGCTAATACGCTGGTCGACGTCCCGCTGCTGTGTTGATTACGTGAAGGTGTTTTACGCATGTGGACCGTTCGGATGTTATTGTATGGCTGTGAGAATCTGAAAATGGAACTCGTAAGCAAAAAAGTTTTGTTTGGAGCAGTATTTCAACAAAAGGAAAGAAAGAAGGCGATTCAAGTCGAGCCTACATGTTCAATTTGCAATTCCGATTTGTCCTCGTGGTGGCAAGGACCCTAAGCATGAGGTACCTCAACATCGCCGCTGTTTAAACATTTGCGTCTAAAACATCCAAAAAGAAATACGAGTTGTGCATGAAGGAATCTACAGACAGCAGCCCAAAATGCAGCAACTTAAGGTGCGGCAGAGGTAAGGACAGTCACAGCTAAAAACGTGCGCTAACCAGACGACCATTACTAGCTTTGCAGTTAAAATAAACTAAAATGAAAAATACACTGCTGTGGACATTGTTTACTTCATTAATGTGTTTTTAACTGTGTTAATGGAATAAATCATGCGAGTAGGATTCGGTATTCCCTTTTCGCTTCTGGTTTCGGATCTTAAACATGCTGGCACCTTTTCGGGTACATTCGGAGAGGGCCGAACCCATCTTAAAAATCTGGATTCGGTGCTATCCCCTAATAGTGCTTTCTACTCACCAGGCTGCATCTTTATTTGATCAAAAAGACAAGTAAAATTGAACAGAGGGTGACAAAGCCTTTATATATTAGAGAGTTTAAATTAGCTGTTTTCTATGTGAATATTTGTTTTAACTCCGCCGTACATTTATTTCTGTGAGTTGTGGCACTGAGCTGTAGGCCTTTTTCAGGCAAAAAATCATTACTTCCGCAGTGCTTGCAGTGTCATTAAATGATCTTGCAGATAAATCATTCTACATATATGATGATTCTTTGATGAACGCGTTCCGACTTAAAAAAACAGCATTTATTTGAAATAGAAATCTTTTGTAACATTATTCATGTTTACTGTCACTTTTGATCAATTTAATGCATCCTTAATAAATAAAAGTATTACTTCCTTTATAAACAGCAACAAAATATCTTACTGACTACCAACTTTTTTGAGTGAATTTGCATGAATCAGTGTGAGTTGTCAGTATGTTTGGGTATTAACTTATGTGGTGTGTAGAGATAAACAGTATGTTTTGTGCTCTCACACACACACACACACACACACACACACACACACACACACACACACACACACACATACACACACAAGAGTAAACTGACACACAGTCTCGTCGTATTGTCTTCATTACTGTAGTAGACTCGGGTCATCATGGCTCCTGCGATGCTCTGTGCTCTTTAGGGCTTGTTGTCTTTTTCAGATTTCTGTGTTATTTTCCTCCCACAAACATTTAAACGGCATTTATTCAGCGCTGCCCTTCACCTGTGTTGTGTCTCGAGACTCTGGCGCTTAAATTCACACTCCCAGGGAAATGGAGCAATTTTTTTTCATTTATATTTAAACATTTATATCCTTGGGTTTTTTTGCTCCCCCTGTATTAAGTCTCATGAGCACACCTGAGTCCATTTCCATTTCTCAGTGTCTCTGTCTCAAATAAACGCTCTGGGATATCTCTCTGAAGGGGACCATTAACAGACCACACTGGTGAAACAACAGCCAGTAAATGTGTTGAACTCAGAGTAATTAGTTGTGTGGGGGTCTGAATGTTTTTCTGTCACTAATGTTCTCCTGTAGGGCTTCACTCGCTCATTAGTTCATGGGCATGGTTCTGTTCAGTTATTTATTAATTCACTCCCTACTGAAATAAAACAGGCTGTGTAAACTGGCGATCTGAGGAGGTTATGAATAGGGCTCTGTGCAGAAAACAACAACAGAATCATGAAATTCAATTAAATGGAATTTACTGTATAAATCTGAATGTCATGGTATTTGGCAATTTTCAATGAATCAATCAGAAGTAGAGCTGTACACTTAATCGAAAGGCAGTATACATAGTGCACATACTGAAACATGGTGACGCTCTCCTGAGGACATGAACACATGAACTTCATCTCCAGAGCTGCTCCGAGAGTCACAAAACTACCGTCAAACACACACTAAACTCACAGATCTTCAACAGTAACCCACAAAATAAAAAACTCAGTTTAACTTTATAATGACTAATTATGACAAATATATTACTATTGTATAGTAGAATATAAAGTACAGTTTATTTTTTTTAAGAAACATGACAATTTTTATTTTAATCTGTTTTAATTTAAAATGTAAATGTCTGTTGTGCAGCACTTTGTTTGCCAAAAATGAAAGGAAGTGTTCGCATTTCAATTACATTTTAAATGATTAAGTTAATCTCATTTTTGCATTCATTTGATTACCACTGTTTTTAATAATAATTTTGTATGAAATATAAAAAAACAAATCCAGAAGAATTAAAACGGACAATAGGAGTTTCTGAAAGAACACTTTTCATAATATTATAACTTATTAAATTGTTAAAGTTGATTAGACATCCTTTTTAATTATTAATTATTAACATTTAATTAATCCATTAAAAATGGAACCGTGGACAAATTGAACCCAAAAAATACTAAATTTGCATTAAAATATAAATAAATAAATAAATAAATACATTTTGGGAAAAATTTAAATTGGTAATAAATAAATAAAATAAAATGCAAAAAAGACATTTCAAACAGGTTTCATTGGGCCTCAATTACATTGAGAACATTTTATGCAACAAAAATGTTATGCAAGGCCACATTCTTGCTGGTTTATATCAGTACAGAAAATACAACCCTACTGGCCTTTGTTAAGTGTGTGTGTGTGTGTGTGTGTGTGTGTGTGTGTCCAGTTGTCCTGTGCTGTATACACAGGCCCTTATCAGTCAGTAATGGTCAGTGTAATCGGCCCTGCTGGACTCTCGCTGGGTCACCGTGATGCCTGATGAATGAAGGACTATTGCACTTCTACAGCAGTTTGAAAGCAGCAGGACTCTTACCGCTCATGCTCGGGGTTAAGAAGATGAACAGTCATGAATAACATCTCAGAGAGCCGTGCTGTTATTTAGACCGAGCACAGCATCATACATTTTACATTTATTCATTTAGCAAATGCTTTTATCCAAAGTGACTTACAAATGAGGAACATTGCAAGCAATTTATCTCAAGTCAACAATATTTGCAGTACATGATGCCAAGTTTCAAGAGTAGGCTAGATTACTTAGATGCACAAGCTGGAGGAGAATTCAAATGCAGAAAAGAAGAGAAAGGGCGGTGAAGTCCTGAAGACCCAGCACTGCAGTCTTTCTAATCAAACACTCCTGATTCAGCTCCTCAGAACTTAAGATCTGAGAGTGATGTGTCTGACACACGACTCATTCAGGATGGCTACTGTTGGACATCATTTTTTTAAAACATGTTTTTATTTATTTATTTATTCTTAAATGCATTTTATTTATTTTTATGCTTGTTTCATGCTTTTTGTTTTATGGTTTGTTTTTGTTTTTAATTGTTTTGTGCTTTTTGGTTTTTGTTTTGTGTTGCGTTTTCTTGTGCTTTTTTTAACTTGGCCTTTATGTTTTGTGTTTTAGTTTGTTATATGTTGTGCTTTTTTGTATTTGTATTTGTTATGTTTTTTTTTTAGTTTTATGCTTTTTGTGTCTTGGTTTATTTGCATTTTGTTTTGTTTAGTTTTATGTTTTTTGTTTCATATTATGTTTAAAAAGAATGTAAAATATAAGTAGCCATGTAAAATAAAAAAATATTCTATATGGCATTCATTACAAACAACATTTATTTTAAACGCCAAGCCTAAACAAATTTATTTGAATCGAAACTATATGTGGGCTCGTGCATCTCTAATCGGCCCCAAGTTTCCATATTTCCGATGCAAACATTTGGATGCTAAACTCATTATGTAAAGAAGCCTTTTGTACTTCAGTAAATCAGCGCCGTTTACATGTGGAGAGATGAGCGTTTGGAATAACGAATAGACCGGTTGATGACACAGCCTTTATATTGTACAACAGATAAATTAAATTAAGCAGAATAATTCAATTTAAGTTCAAGGTTTATTTGTATAGTGCTTTTTACGATACCAAATCATTGCAAAGCAACTTTACAGAAAATTAAGTTTCTACAATATTTAGTAGTAGCTTATCAGTGATGACTGTCAGTTTATGTGCATACAGCAGAAATGTACAGAGAAATCAATTAAAGACGTAAACAAACAGACGATGAACACTATTAACAGCAATTATTATATGATGCAATCACACATATACCAAAATTTAGTAGTTCTGAATGTTGTTCAGGGTTGGTATCATCTTTTCTCAGGTCTAACTTTTTATATGTTTTGTTTGACTGTGTTTTATTTCAATAATGAACAGGCTGTGATGTCAGAGAACTGATGTGTTGTGTGAGCAAAAAAACAGCGCGATCACTTGAACAGCCTCATACTCTGTCATTTATACTCATACAGATAAGAGTAGGACATCATTCAAAATGGAAAAATGTATTTTTTATTTGTCTAAATTCAAAATGACTGCAAAATCCCTTTGAAAAATAAAGAAAACAACAGAAAGCGCTGCTTTTTTTTTGTTTGATTGTATTTCTGGTTTTTTGTTTTTTATTTGTGGTGCTGGTGTACACAGAAGAAAGAAGAAAAAAGTATTGAAGGTATTGATGGCTTCGCTAATATTGTTCTGTGACGGAGAGACAAAGGCGGCCTTGATTAAATATTGATGGTGCTATTAATGTGGTCTGTGCCGCACATATCTAATGGGATGAGTGCTGCATGATTTGACTGTGGTGGTTCGTCCAGATCCACGATGGGCTGCGTCTGTGTAATTGACGGAGCGTATCGATTTTCAGCTTTATGTGATTTATGGGATGGTTTTGGTCTGGAGTCGGAGGGTTGGGTCAGCTGTGTCCGAGATTAAAATGTCTCCATAAGGCTTCTGAATAGAATCTGGAAATGTCAGCGAGCGTTGTTAGTAAATCTGTACTGAGAAAAGCACAGAAGTACAGTCTCTCGCTCTCTCTGTCATGGAGTGTGTTTCAGTGTAGTGATTAAACACGGCTGGTTCTGGACCCCGGTGCATCTCCAAGAGGATTTCTGCCAGTCTGGTCTGGTCTGGTTTTAATTTAAACCACAGAAGACCTCTCCAGCATCAGCGCTCACTGATAACTGCTTTAAAAATAGAAACTCTATTGATTTATTGCCCCGGTTGTATTTGTACTTATCCTCCTGCTCTCAGGCCTGTGAGGAGAGAAACACTCCTGATTTGTATGTATTTATTTGTCGAAGGAAAGAATGGCAAACTGAAGAGATTGCTTGGTTGTTTGTTTGTCTTTGATTGAGAGAATATTCTAAGGGCAATTAAAGTAATCCATGAATTGCTCTCACATACCAGGCCTGTGAAACACAATCCTGTTCTCATGCATCGCTGCTTTTTGCTCAATGTGTCAGACATCTCATCTTTTTCTCACATTCATACATTTTATAATAGGCTTTAATAACTCTACACGACAAAACCAAGATGCTTTTTTTCATTTACTTTCTTTTTCTTTCTTTCTTTCTTTCTTTCTTTCTTTCTTTCTTTGTTCGTTTGTTCTTACGTTGGTTCCTTCTTTCGTTCTTTCTTTCTTTCTTTCATTCTTTCTTTCTTTCTTTTCTTTCTTTCTTTCTTTCTTTCTTTCGTTCGTTCGTTTGTTCGTACGTTTGTTCCTTCTTTCGTTCTTTCATTCTTTCTTTCTTTCTTTCGTTCGTTTGTTCGTAAGTTGTTACCTTATTTCGTTCTTTCTTTCTTTCTTTCTTTACTTTATTTCGTTTCTTTCTTTCTTTCTTTAGTTTCGTTGGTAGCTACGTTTGTTCCTTCTTTAGTTCTTTCTTTCTTTCTTCATTTTCTTTTTTCCTTTCTTTCGTTCGTTGTTGTACGTTTGTCCTTCTTTAGATTCTTTCATTCTTTCTTGCTTTCTTCGTTCGTTTGTTCCGTACGTTTGTTCCGTTCTTCGTTCTTTCTTTCTATTTCGTTCTTTCTTTATTTCTTTCGTTCTTTCGTTCGTTACGTTTGTTCAGTACGTTTGTTCTTTCTTTCTTTCTTTGTTCTATTTTTCTTTCGTTAGTTCTTCATTTCTTTTCTTTCTTTCATTCTTTCTTTCTTTCTTTCTTTCTTTCGACAGTTTTTTTGGAACTATCAATTTTTTCCAAATTACCCACTAAACTTAAACTTTTACTATAAAAATAACACAATCCAGAAGATAGATAGATAGATAGATAGATAGATAGATGGATGGATGGATGGATGGATGGATGGATGGAATGGCTAGATAGATAGATAGATAGGTAAACATGAAACTGTTCTGTTAATCACAGAGATGTTTAAGATTGGTCCATCTCAGCTGCTAAGAGTCACTTCTGCTGTTTGAACTCCTACAGCCTGGAGTGTGTCACTCGTACACTCGTGTGTGTGTGTGTGTGTGTGTGCGTGTGTGTGTGTGTGTGTGCGCTGAGGTTTGTCAGTGTGGATTCGGTCGGTTCCTGTAAGAGAGACTGACAGTTTCCAGCTGCACATTCACACAGGTTTCAGGAGGCGTTGGGGAAAACAGAAGCATTCACTCGGCTCTTTCACTCAAGAGCTCTGCTGCTTCATCTCATTAAACTCAAATGAACTTTTACGGCTGTCGCTTACAAAGTCTCCTCGTCTGCAGCATTCAAACCTTCAGCGGCTCCTCGATGAAGACCAGAGGCTCCTTGTTCATAATTGAGAGTCGTGCAGGAGGGGAAATGTAATTATATTACAGTAAGATTGATCAGCTCTGGAGTAACGCCACCTCACCTGAGAGAGCGTCGTTTGTCATTGGGGTTATTAATAACGGCCTGACGAAGCAGCGCTGACAGATATTGGAAGGCACAATCTTGAGATTTAAGAGAATTACTTTAGATGAGATGCATGTGGTTCAGTCTGCTCTCAAGGTTCCTGCTTCTTCTTTTTGTGTAATGTTTAGCTGAACATGTGCTTGTGATTTATATGCATTTAGACAACATTATAAACACTATAAACATGGCGTCGCGCCTCAACAACAAAATATTTAAATTTAACTGTATTCATGAAACAATCAGAACAGTGGCATTCATTATAAACAACATTTATTCCAAACCTAAATGAATTTAAAGCAAAACTGTATCTACTGAAACTAAATAATTACATTTGGAATATGATTTATTTAACCAGTATCACTTGATTCCGTGTGTGTGTGTGTGTGTGTGTGTGTGTTTTATCTATAAATTTATTTATTATTTTTTTAAATGACTTCCATCTAAAAATGTAACAATGTGAATCAGAAAACAAATGCTGCATCATATTACATCATTGTTGCATAACATATAATTAAATATTTGTGTTTTTAAGAAAACAAATTTTGAATCATTTTGAGCAGATTTTTTTAAATCATTTTTGTATATATTTTTATTAATTTATTTTGTTTTTTGTTTTTTTTTTTTTTTTTAAGCATTTACACTCATTTTTGTTGTTTTTGAATTGCTAATAAAATTCATACAGTACACAAAGAAAGGGCAAGTGACACATTGAATCAAACGTGAAATTTTGAAGCCAGAAGTACTGAAATAGTATTTTTTTTTATTACATAATCCAATAATATTTTTTATTCACAACTTTAGCAAATCATTTTTCACAGGTGTTCCTGTTTCAGAGGACGTCCTGTGTGACTGTGAAGTGGTTTGAAATTGTGTTGAGTTGCTGGCCTGCGGCGATCGTTGTCGTCAGACGTCTGCTTCATCGGCAGGAACAGGAACTCCATCAAACACTTCCCAGGGGACTTTGGCCGGAAGCAGCACACGGGTCACCAAGATGGGGTCACTATGGGATTGCAATTTCCTGCCGTGTTGCATTGTGGGTGCTCTGCTTTTGGGCATCCATGTGTGCTGCACTAGCATATGGTCACCAAGTTGTTCCCGTATTTATTTTCCATGGAACTCCATGAGAGAAGCATCTCTGAACACGAAGGGTGATGTTTCATGTTGCAGCCCACAATGGCCTCTCTCTGACAGAGCTGTGACACGGGCTGTTCTGGGAACAGCTGCTCCGCTCTGAACAGATTGAGGCCTTGTGTGAACACCCGTCTCTGATCAGTCACCTCCACCCACACGCCTGGCCCGATGTGTCTGACCAGCCTTTGGCTCAAACCCAGTGCTCAGACGGGACAGCTTAGAGCTGGGCATCATAGAAAATACACTGCCACTCCAAACTCAAATCTGGAATAATTAAGATTTATTCAAGATTTTAAAAGAAGTCTCTTCTGCTCACAAAGTCTGCATTTGTTTGATCAAAAATGCAGTAAAAACCGTGAAATAGTTTTCTATGTGAATGCAGATAAAAATGTAATTTATTCCTGTGATCAAAGTTAAATTTTTAGCATCATTACTCCAGTCTTCAGTGTCACATCATTACACACATCTTCAGAAATCATTAAAATATGAATGATTTGTTACTCAAGAAACATTCGCCATCTGATATTATAAATGTTGAACACAGTGTGCTGCTGTGCGATTATTTTTTGTGATACATTTTTATTTTTTTCAGGAGTCTGAAAAATTTTGAATAGTGGTGTATCACAGTTCTGCAAAACATATAAAGTAATTAATATGAACATATTTGATTATTCCCAAACATTCAATGCTACTTTGATATATATATATTTGGATATTTATGCATTTTAAGAATGCAGCCTTAAACCTTAGACATCATTCCACTATTCACAGTGTTGTTTCATTTATATCACCAGCAAAATATTCTATATTCCACCAGCTCTCAGTCAAATGCATTCAAAACTGCTGTGAAACTGACTTACTCAGATGGTTGTTTGACAGAATATGGTGTGTCCTCAGTGTTCTGTTTTTAGGAAACTGTAATTTAAGTCCCCCTATGGTCTTATGAGCCAATTACATTGTATTTGTCTCTCCAAAAGTATTTTCCTCCTCATCAGAGCAGCATGTGTCATAACGTGTGTGCAGGATCTGTATAACAGTTCGCAGGAGAGCCGCCTGAGATTTGCGGTACACCACTTGTTCTTGAATAGCGTTAAAGTTGAGTTTGTTTGGTTGTATAGTGGTTAGTTGTAGTCTGGCTCTGCTACAGTACTCTGTGTGTGTGTGTGTGTGTGTGTGTGTGTGTGTGTGTGTGTGTGTGTGTGTGTGTGTGTGTGTGCTCATTGCATGCCTGTTCAATGTGAACTTGAGCAGAGTGACTGAAAGGGAGACGGAGTGCAGAGAGCATTGACGTCTGCTTTATTGTATTGAGCAGGTGGTGGTAAAAGCCCCTCGTCTAATGCGATTACATGAGAGAGAGAGAGAAGGAGAGGGAATGAGAGAGAGGGAATGGGTAGATGGATGAGCCTCCTCTTTTATTTGCTTTTGGAAATGCTATTACTGCATCCGTCCTGGAAGAGCCTGACTCTGAGCCAGGTCTGCCTCATAAAGGCAGGGGAGTGGCGGGATGAAGTAATTGCCCCTTCCCTCCAGAGCTGGCCTCTTCATCAATGTCATGCTTCAAATTAATCTGTATACACCCAATGACATGACAAAACAAAGACAACGCAATGACAAACCTTATTGTGTATTTGTATGTGTTTATGGAAATGTATGTTAACATGCATTCATCGGTTATTTCCTCCGATATCTTGATGTGGTTTAAGCCTTATGATGACATTGTCAATTGTTTCCTCTTTTTGCATTATAAAATTCAAAGTGCTCAGGTCAGAAATGATTAGGGCCTTTCGCACCGCTTTAGTTTTTTCCAGAACTAAATGTACAGTACTAAAGTACTGGGAGCAAACTGTTTCCCAGTACCATTTAAAGGGTTGCATTCGCACCGACAGTGTGTACTAGGAAGTGACGTTTGTTAGGTCTCGCGGGTTTCACAATAATGGACATGGAATGTCGATGTATATACTTAAAGTGATTGAAAGAACGGAAAGGAGGACGAAGAATCTCCAACGTAAACTTGCAGTGCTACATTTGCTACAGGTGCCTGCACTTCAGAGTCCGTATATTTATTGCTGTTCGTCATACTTGCGAAATATGTTTACAGTATGTTTACACTGTGTTTTAAATCATGACAGGTGAGGGCGTTTTCGAACACGTCTGACCAATCCATGTCTGTTTATGTCATGGGTAGTACCAGTTGTGTTGGTTAGACCCTGCTCCGGAGTAGGAGCTAATTTGGCTCTCGAAAAAGGCAGTCCGGTACTAAAATCGCACCCAGTTCCGGCAGTGCAAAAACGCCAAAAAGTGGCTAGTTCCACAATTAGTTCTGGTACTATGAAAAGGTTCCCGCGGTGCGAAAGGCCTTATTGTCCCAATGATTGGGACAATCTGATACTTTTACATTAGTGATTGCAAGGAGTATTTTAAGGCACAAGTGATTTATTGTATTTTTTTTAGTTGTTGTTGTTTTTTTTAGTTGTTGTTGTTTTTTTGTAAACAAGTGTCAGTAACAATGTTGAATTTATATCATTATCATTTGATAATAATAATTCATGGTAAAAGTAAAGGGTTCATGTGCTATAGATACACCAACTAAATTATTTTATTTTATTTTTTTATTTTTTATTTTATTTTGATTCATTTTGCTCACTAGGCTGTCTTTACATTTTGTAACTGACTTGAGGGGGAATCTGTATAACTGTTGTCATAGTACTAGTGACTATAGAGGGGCTTTATAGAAATCTCTAGGGACTATCTGTATTGGAGCTCTAACCGCTGAATGGCTGTATATAAGCACTAAAGACCTGTCATGAACTGTCCCAGGTGGGCCGTTCCCCTGTGTTGGCATTTTGCTTAAGGTAGAGTCATTAGAATTGCAATGATCCCTCATCCTGAGTCAGCACTGCTCCCAAGAGACATTGTAAATAATTAAAATAACAAAGCCAACATTGAGAGAAGGACATAAGCACCTTGCTGATATTTGATTTCATTGATACTGGGCTAGAACGGTAGGATTTTATGTGTTTTATTTTATGTATTTACCTGAAGCAGAGTTACAGTCAGTAGAGCTAATGGCATGTAATTACTGCAGTAAAGAGCTTAAGTGTGTGAATGTATGTCTAGATATGTATATTTAATAATATAGGTTGTTGCTTTAATGTTATCATGGGCACTTCAAAATACAGTGAATAATTCTAGATACTTTTTCTCAGTTGGTTAGATTTTTTGAATACGCATTAGCTTCTTTGCCATCAGTTTGTTAAAATACATTTTTTAAAACATTGGTTGAAATCAGAAAATGTTCTCATTTAATATAATTTTGAACGTTTGTCTGTTACTTGATAAATTTTTATTGTGTATTGTTTCATCGCATTTAAGGTTGTTTGTTTTTACATCCAGCATTTTTTTTTTTTTGTAATTCAGTATCATAAAAATACTGTATACTGTACATTGATTAAAGTGTCAGAAATTCTTGTGATCTGAAAATGTGCTTGTATAGAGGGTATCAGAGCATTTCCTATGAAATGATCACTCTCTTGGCTGGCCACAAACTTACTTTGCATATTCAGAAACCACAGTTAGTCCCATCATAGGCCAGGAGAGACTGTGTAAGGGACATTTTCATTTATTAGAAAGGGAGTAATTATGCAGAGTGCTGTTGGCAATCAACAGCGATATTCTTAGAGGATGGAAACTGTTCCCTCTGGCATTGTAATTGCCTCTTATTTCCACCTCATTGGGTGTGTCATGTACAAAATGATGTCCTGTCATTTTGTCTCTTTTGTCTTGGGTTGCTGTTTATTAAGTTGATGGCAAACTTTAACCCAGTTAACCTGTTCAGTATACAACAGTTCAGTACACAAGCAGTGGAAACAAGATTCTCATCTTCCTGACTATGGTGTACCTCAGGGCTCTGTACTAGGCCCGTTCATCAATTTTTAATACATGGCTGTTGAATGCTGAAAGAGGCATTTGCATAGATATTTAGATATTTAAGCCACCAATATTTAATTTCATTAACCTTGAGATAGGACTGTGGCAATTTGCCCCCTAGTGGCAGATCTGATTACTTTATGAAGCCACATTTTCGTCTATACAGACATTTGGTGGTTTTGTTTGTATTCTCCAGTAATGGATAGCAAGAGCATTTACTCTTTCTGTATTGACCATAGTGGGATGAATAAATAATGAATGAATAGTGAACCATATAGGACAAATGACCTGCTAATACTTTTGGAGGGAACATATGGTTTCAAATGATAAAATTATTGATGATTTTACTCATAACTGTCAATTTTACAAAATATAATGTAATTAAAATAAAGTTAGAGAAAAGTATTGACAATTTTCACCTTGTGTACATACATAGATTTAATTGGAATACATCATGTGTTGTCAGATACGGTGAGTCAAACAAGTCATGTTGAACATTCCAATTGGATCTCCTGTATCTGGTGGCCAAACATTATTGAGTCTCCTTGCACGTTAGATATGACACAACCAAGCTTTTTTTTTTAGTATGCAGCCTGGTATCGTTATTTCTGGTTGAGCTCCTGCCTTCTCTTAAATCTGACATTATCTCCATAGGCTCCAGGAGGCCGTTGTATGGAGGCTCGCAATGCATCTCTGAGACACCCAATGCAAGATTGCAGTTTCGTAGTGAGTAATTGGGACTCAGTGGGATGTGGGCACTCCTCTGTGAAGTCATGTCAGATTTGTTCCAGAACTCCTGTTCGCTAACCAGCCTGTCTGATCCATTTTTTTCAGTCCAGTCTGCTGTCATTTATTCATAAACTAAATTCATACTCTGTGTGCCCACTGGAGTTTTGTCCTGTCTTTTGTTCTGTGTTTCTAGCCCAACCCTTCTCTCTCCCCAGAGACAATGTTGTCCTATATTTGCATCGGCAGTCTTCCACTCATCCAGGTCCAGTTTTAAAAGCACACTTAAAAGACCCTGAATACAGATGGATGTTCTGTTTGCACTCTGTTTATCTGCTGCTTTTTTCAGTGCAGGAACACATCAGGGTTAGGTGAACTTAAAATGGCTTAATGTTGATTACAACAAAAATTCATTTGACTCGTTCTTTAAAAAAAAAACAAAAAAAAACAAAAAAAAAAAAAAAATGTTGATTACAACAAAAATTAGTTTTGATTTGTTTTTTGTTCACTTACAGTGGAAATGAATGGAGCCATTTTTTTAGAGGGTCTAAAGGTGGAAATATGATGCTTAGTTTAGAAATATATAAAAACACTTGCATGATTTCTATTGTTAACGCTTACATATTACTTGAGCTGTAAAGTTGTGTAAATAATTGGCCTTGGGACATTAAAGAGTTTACATTTTTATGTTGGCATGTAAAATGGATCTAATTTTTAAAAGAAGAGGTTAGTAATGTTACATCACATTAAAGGGGTCATGAAATGAGAAACCAAATTTGCCTTGATCTTTTGGAATATAAGAGGTTCTTTGTACCATTAAAACGTCCTGCAAGTTTCATAGCTTAAGACGTCCTCCCCATTATAAACGAGCCATTTTTTTAACCAAGCTCTAAATACAGCTCGTTCTGGATCCATTGTAAGAAGTGACGTCACGGTGCGAAGTGACGTTCCAACCATTTGCATATGACCGCCTCCAGCACAAGACAACTACGCTCATTTCGTATCGTTGTCACGCCGCGCGCCTCACAAGTGTTCAGTCGACGGACAGTGAGTGGGTCTGTGTACAGGAAAATTACAATGCAACGCAGATGTGCTCAAACATATAAGGTTTTATCATTGCAAGAGCCATCACTTCGAATGCATCACCCGCTACTAAACAGTTACGCTCAATCCACAAATGTTCTGGCTGGGGGTGTTAATAATTGATCCATAGGCACTGTCGTTAGCCAATCATAACAGTGAGCGTTAACACTGAACTCTTAAAGGGGAAAACCAACCCAAACAAAAACAGACTGTTGGAATCAAAGGATGAGAAACAGGGTGGGAAAATGTCATAATTCACTACATTTTAAAAGTTTTTTTTTAAAAAAACTGTAGTAATACTATAATTGCACCTAGGGGACCATAATAATAAAATAAAAAAACCCCTGTCATGACACCTTTACATCACTTACATCACAATATGTATCATCTATGATGATATCTTAATTGCTGTCATTTGATTCAATAATCCATTCATTAAGACTGTCACTTGCTTCGCTTTTGAATAAGTCAGCTGTTTTGAATGAATATGATTCAGTGACTCAGTTACCAAAACATGTACTTGCCACCACCTGCTGGAGGTGTTAGTTTCATATTTTAAGTATCATTTGAATTTATTTAAATTTAATCTAAATCTAAATGCCAAAATTGCCTATTTTTTCTTAAGATTTCCGATTTAAATTCGATTCTATTCAACACAATGCAATTTGATGCAATGGAAAAAATATGATCACTTCTAATGCCTCGAGGTCTGTTTCATTAAACATGTTTATCCAATAAGCCAGGCTTATTTCAGTTAGTCTGACTCATTTTCAGATGATTTGGTTCGATAAAGCAAATTTAACATGGGCCTAGATCATGTTCTGATCTAGCTCTGACTTCCTCATATACTATTATTTGACTTATTATATTTATTTATAATATAATATAATTAAATTAATATAATATAATATAATATAATTATTTTTGTATAAATAAATCGTTTTTTACCATTGCAGATATGTTAGAAACGATGCCTTGCTATTACAAATTGCCAACTAGTAAGCCAATGCACATGTGGTTACACGTCATCATGGAAGAGTCACCAATTCACACTGGTGCATCGACATAAGTTAATGATGCAATGCATGGGTGCGAATTGGTGACTCTTCCATCCCTAATGTGTATAATGTTGTTTTTTCCCCCATGTCTTATGCTGTAAAATATCTAACACAGGAGTGTGTTTTTGCCACCTTGAACTGTTAGATGTATGAGTAGCTCTGGAGGGCCGTGAGCTCTATTACACTGGTGTTGAAACCCTGGACAGCATCACGTCTGGAGTGTGTGTGTTAAAGATAGAGAGGCCTCTCACGTACAGTATCTTGTTGGAGGAGTTCACATTGCCGGCTGTGCTCAGTATTTTGTGTCCATTGTTCCCTTTCTCTCCTCCTCTGCCTTTACCTTCCTTCAGTCTTGTTTCTTACATAAGCTCCGCAGCTCTTTCGGCTGGCTCGAGGGAGGATAATTGAAAGAGGAGCCGGGGGATGAGAAAGCTCGCTATTCTATTTGGGTTCTCTCAGTTCTGTGAAATAACGTGGGGAAAATGAAATGTACTGAGGATCTGGAGCAGCAGAAAATAGGCCAGGCTCTTAAAACTGTGTCAGGGAGTTTGACATACCTGCCATGACATGGGAGCGCAGAGACTTGGTTATCGTCTTTCTTTAATAAAGATGCATGACGACATCTGGCAGTCTGCAGTAAATGACGCCCTGGTGCCTGAGAAGGAAGGGTGAACTTTCACTGACTTTTTGAGAAGCAAGTGAAAGTATGAAGAGCAGCTTAATGCATCTGTGTGTGTACCGACTTCTGAAATGAGACAAAGTTTTTTCTCTGTTTTCAAGGGTTTCTAGTCCAGTTTAACCGCTTTAATAGAGCTCTCGCCAAGAAGTGACTAACAGATCATTTAAAATTCATCTTGATTTAGAAGTGGCTTAAAGTTACTAAAGGCGGTGTCCGAGTGGGATATACATATAGTCTATTAGGGTTGCTCGATTGGGGCATGGCAAAAATCATAATCACGATTACTTTGGTCAATATTGTAATATTATTTAACACGATTATGAGGGGGCCATATGACCAAAACTTTATATGAGTGATTTATTTAAAGAAATTGATACATATAAAATATATATTTTCTGTAAATAAGGTTGCTATGACATCTACATTGTAGAGACCAGGGGAATTTCAAAGAAACAAACAAAAAAAGTCCTTAAAATTATTTTGAAAAATAATTAAACTGTCTGTAATAAAAAAAGCAAAAGACAAATTCAATAGAATAAAAAGATACAAATGAAACAGACTGTTCTTTAAAGTCTCAAGCAGTTTACAGCCTACTACAGAAATTAATAATCAAATGTAAAATAAAACAGCAGTCTTCACTGTAAGAATTAAACTTTTTTTTGTTCTTAAAGCTACAAAAGTCCTTCACTCAAGAGCAGTGTGTGATTTTGAATTTGTCATTTGTTGTTTGATTAAAAAAGCACAGTCACAGACGGAAAATAGCCCGCTGTCACTTTAAGAGCTGCACATTACTGCTACAAGGGTATTTTCATTCTCAACTATTTACGTTAATTTATTACATGACCGACGAAGGTATACATGAATAATCACTAAGCGCAGCATTTTGACACATTTTTGTGTGCATTTGATCGTTTAGACGCGCACCTTGAGCTAAAAGATGACTTTACATGTCCGTGTTCTATTCCGTCTCTGAGCGCATATCTCTTCTTGAGGAGCAGCACAAGTTCTCTTTCACGCTTTTAAAAACATAAATAAATATACTTCGAAAAATCAAGCACGTCCCATTTTGCAAATATCATGTTACATGATTTTACTGATTTGCATGGAAAATTTGACTTTCATGGAGGAACGAAAGCACAGTGCTGCAAAAGGGGGTGGAATGGGGCGCAATAATCATTTTATCTCGATTATTGTATTTTCATAATTTTACTGATTCAAAATCGAAACTCAGAAAGAGCTTTAAACCACAGCACTATAGCCTATTTATTTTCCCCATGTTGCCCATTCAAATGAATTTATTGACAAGTTGTGTGATATCCAGCATTAACAGGTTGATCAGCCAGTGCTAATGCTTTTCTGTCTGTACTTCATTGTTCATTACTGAGATACTGACTCCCTCACTGAGCCACAAATTATTAATTGGTTATTTTAGATTCAAAAATAACTTTTTTTTTTTTTATCAAAAAGATTCACATTTCTGGGTTTTCAGGAGCATAAGTTGTAATAGTATGGTAATCTTCCAGTAGAAAAATGTCATCGTTGTCTGTGAAAAGGGTCCATTTGGTGCATATGCAATCAGGATCAAATGGGAACTAAACTGCTTCTGAACAACCATCTTTACCAAGCAATTCTGTCATTTGTCATCTAAATCCATTTGTATCATAATTTTTTAATTGATGTTTTATTTGATAAATGACATTTTGGCTCAAAGACTGGAGTCTTTCTGCCTTTGAAATGATTCTTGTTACTTCAGGAAAAATGAGAGCTTTATGCACCATTTCATCTCATGTTTCAAAGTAATTGATTTGTTTTATTTTTGTACTGTTGATTCTTTTCTCATCCACTCTTTTTATTTTTTTGTTGAGCAGGAACTGCTTGCCTTGCAAAAAAAAAAAAAAAACACATTGGTAGAAAAGTGTTTTTGTATCTTATCCACTCGTGTGACTCTGAACACACGACGCTGCAAGTTTAACGGAGCGACTCGTACCTTCATCGGTGAGATTAAGGTCAGGACAAACATAAGCTCTATTTTGTAGACTGCCACTGTTTTTCTGATAACGGCAGAAAGAGGTGGTGTATTACAGTGATAAGACAAAGAGACTGGTCTGGACTCATGTACAGAATAAACCCTATGAACTGGCACCCAATCTCTTTCTGATTCCAAAAACTTCCATTTGAATTATACCTTGTGTGTTTTTCCCCTCCTGCCTCCATCTCTTTGTAAGTCCTCCTATCTTTCCCGGGCACACTGATGTGAGTGAGCTAATGGGGATGCTGAGAATCCTGGCAGTGCTGTCTAACATCAGCTGATGGCTATCGGTGTCCCCAGACACTTGTCAAGTGGAGCAGCTTCACTCCTGAATCTCCGTCTATGAGAATTCAGTTTCCAAGCAGGTCAGTGAGCCTTACGAGACTCGACTCAGAGTGCTGCAATTTATTTATTCAGGAAACGCAGGGCTTAAGAGGTTAAGAGGGAGGGAAGGGCCGAGTCAAGCAGCCAGTTGCCTATTAATTATCTTTGATCGTCTCTTGATGTATAATTTATAACTCTGAACCCTGAACAGAACAAGGCAACTTCATGTGCAAAAACCATGTGAATATGGCAAAGACACACTTAACTGAACAAAAGACCTGTTGGCTGCAGGTTAAACTGTTAAACTGTTTACAAAGATAAAATATCACGTTTATGAGTTCAGGTGCACTTAAAAAAAGAAACTGGTGTAAAAACAATTGACTCAGAAATTGCTTGTAAATTTCACAAATAATGATGAAATCGGCAAGCAACACTAAGCATGCAAATCAGAAGGATGAAAACTGAAATAGTAATTTTCTTGTAAAATGAACTTCATTAATCTTTGTTTTAACTTAGAAAATTATATATATATATATAAATATATATATATATATATATATTGTGTGTTGTGTGGACTTGTGTGTGTGTGTGTGTGTGTATAAACAAGTGACCTGGCTGAAACTGGTACAGCGCACTTTAACTGTAAGGTATATGAAACTAGACAAGAAAAGATCTGAATCTTCACTCAGAATGCGAAGCTGTCTCATCTGTAAATGGCAACAAAGTCTTTATCAAGACACCTTGGCAAAAAGACGTCAAGCAGTGAAAACAAACACAGAAATCCTCAGTCAAAGCCTAAAAACAACATGTTTAGGAGGTGAAAATGCTGGGCAAATGTCAGATATGCTGCAGAAACGGTTGTAGTGCATCCAAACTGAACTTACAAAGAGAATAGTCACCTACTTTTGCTGAAAGACATGAAGACCCTGCTTGAAAACACAAGCCTAAGTGGTTCGCTTTCCAAACCTAGTTAAGCTGGGTAGGCTAGTCTATTTTCTATTTTGAAGGCTTAAGAGGGGTTTTGGGCATTTGGACCATTAACACCAGGTAAGACCAGCAAAGGCACCTTAGTTTAAGAACTTTTTAGGATCGGCAGCACTTGTCTAATATGTGACAAAAAATTCAGATCAAACTATGAAGTTTTAATTATTACATAGGCAATGTGATGCAAATGTGTGCCCATCTTCCCAGTTTCATCATAAGGAACCTAATGGAGTTTGGTTGACTCTTGACAGTGTTTGAGGTCACTGTCATTGCTGTCGGCGTCTTCATGGGAATCCCCCTCTAGACCGAGGTCAATTAAAACTACAATTAGGCCACATGACTTGAGAACAGAGGAAATGAAACTTTTCCACACGACCGTGACCTCTTTAGGATTTAATGAGGATACATAGGCACACATATCCATACATGAAAATTAATCCAGTCAAGTGGCATTTAAAATTAAAAGGGGCATTTATTTAACATGCAGGGAATTGCATTTCTGAGGAGGCAACGCATTTTGACACAAGCTTCACATTAAAATAACATAATTAGATGCTTAAGGCTGTTTTTCGAAAATTGGTTCAATTACTCTGTCTGAACTAGAGTTTGATTCCAGCCTCTTCTCCTGCATTATCAGCTCTCTCTTCACAATATTCACAGTTATTCTCATAATATTTGCTCAGACACGTATAAAGACGTTTATAATGTTACAAAATTTCTATGTATCTCTATAAATATTTCTATAAAGAAATGCTTTTCTTTTGAACTTCTGTGAATCCTGAAAAATAAAATGTCCAAGGTTTCCACACAAATAAGAAGCAGCACAACTGTTTTTCAACACTGATCATACAGAAATGTTTTTGGTGAACAGGAAATCAGCATAATAAATCTTGTGTGTGTGTGTGTGTATATATATATGCTATATTTTTATGTTACATATGTTTTTTTTAGTACTAACTGTGAGTTTAGTCTTCAGTGTTTTATTATTTTTAATATATTTATAAAATCGTATATAGATTTGTTTTTACATCAGCCATAAACATGACGATAGTTATGGCTCATTTATGAATTTTAATTTCTTAGATAGTTCTTGCATGCTTTGATTCTCAGTCCATTTAACACATTCACATGAAATATATTGAATTAGTTTTTTTATAAAGGCTGAATATTTTAACATGACTTGGAAGAAAGGCCCAGATTTCCCTGAATTGTCCCAGACAGCATTTGAGTCTGACAGCATACCTTCGTTCGATATCTAATGCCGGTGAGTTAAAGCTTTATTACGCGTTGACACACAACCCGAGCAGCAAGTTCCCCCAGTATATCATGCAGTTCCTTCTAGCTCTCTCCTCTGTGAGTACGCTTTCTCTCTGTGAAGTAGTGCAGGCGGGGGCAGCCGGCCATGACTTGACCGCAAGATGAGATGAGATGAGGAGTGTCTCCCTCGCTCTCAGTCATCAGAAGCACATCTCTCTGATTGAAGCGTCCCCGATTGGATGCTGCCAGCCGTCCACATCCATCACAGCAGTCATTTCTGCATTCCTGACTCTGCACTGCTTTTTTCTGTTTGTAATTAGCCGTCTGCTGAATGCTAGCAGGAGGACGAGATTGGCTTTTAAAAGTCTAATTAAACCACAATGAGAAAAGGGAAATCAGGACATCCCTTAATGAGCAGACCAGGGAGATCCGCCAGATTGCAATTCACATGTAATAAACAAAAAAACATGGTCGCTGTCGACAGGTGGGCTTTTAAAATCACAATGACTTTTAAGAGGTTGTTTCTCATTGTCTATGTTACTAGCTTACTCCAAATTTTTTGAAAGAAAGTCTTTTTTTTTTTAAAAACTTCCTAATCCAGGGAGTAATGTGTAAATATTACTATGATTATTATTTAAAAATGGGGGTGTGGCATTAAAAAAGGGTCTATCTGTAAACAATGAAGTCAGATATTGCAGCAGGCCTCCCCATTGTTCATTCATAGCTGACAAACACACGGCGCACACCATCCTTCATTAGCGAGAAGCGATTAAACGGTGTTCAGGTGAAATGGGCAAATTCAGCGTAATTCTGGTCTGATTGCAGCGGCAGCCGAAACGTGTGTCCCTCTGAGACAGGAGACTGTTGTCACTTATTCTGCTGCATTTCTGTCAATTAAAGAAAATGTGCTGCTGAAAAGCTGTTGAGAACGTGTTGAAAAGGAGAGAGTGTGTCTGTCTGAGAAGAATACTGCTCAATTGAGATCTCACTTTCTCAGACGCAAACAGTCATCCTCTCTCTCTCTCTCCTCTCTCTCTCTCTCCCATCTCTTTCTCTCTCTCCAGTTTTGTGTCTCTGGGGTTTTTCTCTGGTTTGCTCAGTTTTTTCAGTTAGGCCAGTGCGTTCTCGCTCTCTAGTAGGGTGGGTGCTGCACGATTATGACAAAAATCATAATTGTCAATTATTCCCTTGAAATTGTAATTGCGATTATTAATTACGATTTATCACAATTTCATTAAATTATGTTTATATCAATCATTGTTTGATGCAGCTGCATGTCCTAATTTTTATATGAAAATAATACTAAGTGCTTTACTATAGTATTAAGCCTCAAATGTCAACTAAACATCGGATTGATTTCTTCTTTAAATTATAAAAAAGTAAAAATATGAATGGTATTATAATGTTTATTCTAAACTAAAATAAAAAAAAAAAGGGAAAACACCCTTAAGATAACACATGTAGAAAAAAAAAAAATGCATCTTAAGTATGGCAGAATAACATAGTGGACTTTGAACGATTAATTGCCGCTTTGAACGATTACGTAATTGTTCGGCATCAATAATTTGTAATTGCGATTAGAAATCTCGATTAATTGTGCAGCCCTACAGTGTACAGTGTCCAAAACACACTACACCCACACACACAATTCCCACACACACACACATCACGACATAGACACACCACACCCACACACCAAATCACTCACACACACAAGCAGGCTTGGTTCCAAAACCTAGTGGGTTTATCTTGAAGTCCTTGTTAAGGCCCAGATCGTAAACCGAATTGAAACCTCAATTACCAATATATAATCTTTTTTGTGTACATAATTGTGGCCACTTTGCTGCCAAGGAGATTTAAGCAGGTCTCCTCAGAGAGTACTCCAGTTTTTATCAAGGACGAGTATAAGCACCGATACACGTGGTCTATATGGTAAAACTTATACCATCAAGCGCACCTGGAGTCATGTAACCAGAAAGTAAATCCTATTCATTTCTTCAAAGGGAATTGATTTTGAACACTAACATTACTCCATAGTAGCTTGTAAAGGCAGGATCCCTACAGAGTTTCCGAGGCTGTTAATTTGATGGTAAATTCCTGTTTGTGGAAAGACAGTAAGCCACATTATCATTGCAACTTATTTTTAAAATAACTGTGTAAACACCCAAGTTCCTGGTGAAAACACTACATGACCCATGATTCCTCCAGAGTTTTTCCCACCAATCAGAGAATCCCTTTGTAGTTTTGTTTTAATCGGTTTTACAAAAACCTTCTTAGCTCCGGCTCAGTGTTAGTTAGAATCATACTGTGCAGTTTTTGTTTTAAGAGCTTTGAACTACGATTGGTAATTTTAGTTAACAATCTTAAGTAGTTCCTTCGGCGTGTTTTTGTCATTTCGATTTTTATTTGTTGGTGTTATATATAGCTATCAATATAGGATGTTGTAAATCAAGTTTAGTTATTTGTTTTGTTTATTGATTTTAGTTACTTCAGAGCCTAACCCTATACAGAAATAAGTAAAGTGTGCCTTAGGAATACGCATTCATCTGACTTGCATGTCATGAACTTTTACTTGATTCAAGTAACTTTGATTTTTTAGACTGGCTTTCATTGCTTCAAAGCAAAGTGGACCTCTGTGTGTTATAACTATTTAACAAAGTCTTTTTCAAGTCCTACTGGTCGATCAGGGGAAACATAATGAGGGAAAGCTGCTTTCTAAGCCAGCCTGCCTGAGGCGGTTTTGGCGTTATCTCTGTTCTGGTGTTTGGGAATGGCGTGTGTTGTTGTCAGTGGTTATATCTATGTTCACGTGTCTGTGGCCATCGGGAGCGTGTGGTCTGGATGTTGTCCTGCACTGTCGCCCTAAACAGTCTGTTATCTAGCGGTCCCTACTCCCCGGATCGGCTCAACAGAGGCGGGGTAAACTGCACATTGTGATCCTGTTTACTCAGCGCAGATCGTCGCCGGTCAGGATGGCCTCCACTTACAACGCGTGAAGATTCCTGCCCGATGAAGCTTTTTACATGACTCTTGTCCTTCGATTGTGTGGCTAGAGTTTTTTATGGTTGCTCTGCGTGTGTTTTCTGCCGTTACTAAGACTGATGTGAGAGCCCTCAGTAAATTGAGATATGCCGAATCTAACTTGTCTTACACACGTATGCCAGTAACTTTCCTCCCTTGCTTCGACGTCGCCGATAGTGACTGAGTGCTCTTTATTCGGGCAGTGGCTGTTATGTCGACGAGGTTCATGTTGGTGCTGGTCACTGTTGGGTGAAGGTTTACTTTTAATAGACAGAGAGCAGAGCTTCGGGTGTAGCCAGTAACATTGAGCTGTGTACATTTAACTCAATATTGTGTGTCTGCAGTAATGGGATTTCTTTAAATATGATGTGGTTAGTAAACTCGACACCTAAATCTTTGCTCTTGGTTAACTTGGGAAACCGGGAAGTTGATTTTCTAGCTTGCAGCCTGCTTTGCGTAAGACTGGAAAAAGAGGAGAGTAAATAATTGAACTTAAGTAGCTTAGTTTGATGTGTTTTTTATTGAATGGGAAGGACCCTTGTTAATCGGCTGTTATTGGGTTTGACATTTAAAAAGACTGTTTCTTTCTCTGGTGAGTTATGGTTTGTGGTTACCCTTTGTGCGAAAGAGTAGAGAAAATGGACGGTAAACACTACACTGCCTTCTATTAGCAATGACGGCGCTAATGCCCTTGACAAGTATTCATCTCTTTAATTAGATAGGCTATATTAAATACGTTACATTTCGCATTTTGTGTGCTTATAGCCTGTGCTATTTCGAAACTGACACAAAAATCATATTAAATTGATTGTCCTATGCCCACAAATCCATAGCTTTGGCAGCAAATTGTATTATTATTTATTAGTTTGATACAGTCATCCACAAAAACTTGCTTATTTTACAAGTTCCTTCCTAACTCAAAATTTCGTTTTGTTGTTCCCTAGTTTGTTGCTACCTCACATATTTTTTTATAGTGACACAGCCTCAGTTTAGAGTTTGACCTCGGGAAGTTTATGACTGTTGTAAGCGCATAAGAACGTTCTTTACTCAAGCGTTTTCTTTACTTAAAATAAAAAGGAACAAAGAGAGATCTTGGTCACGTTTTACGCCCATATAACACGTTTGTCGCTTAGTCACAGCTAACTACCAGCATCATTTTTTCTAGCTTTGGGCCAAATGTCAGCGTTACCTAAAAAACCACCAAAAAAAAGCGATCAAACACTTTAAAGACCCCAAATATTTTGTAAGATATTTAAAAAGGTTGGCACTGCATTGATAAAAAAAACAAAAAAAAACACTTGTTATAAGATTGCGTTTTGGAGATTGAAAAAATATAAGTTGCGGACTCATGTCGCATTTTTAATTAGCCCTATTACTTTCTGAAATAATGAATGGCTAAAATGACTGTAAGCTAAGGCTAAAGGTGTACAAACATGATAAAAATCAGTTATTTAGTTTCTCTCGCGAAACAATCCTTCTGTAATGATTTCCTGTCCTAGTCAAAGCGCAAACTCAAATGACAGTACTACTAGAAACATTCTCTTCGATGTAACATTTCATGATTCATATTATTAATAATCTAGCCCCTATGTTTAATAAATCAATACGTTTTTAAAATTCTATTAAACATGCAGTTAACGTGAGCAAAGGGAAATGAAAGATTTATCTTACCAAAAAATTACTGTGCGTTGACACAACTATGAATCCTAAAAAATAAAAAGGCATCACAGTTTTCCACAAAAATATTGTGCAGGCACAACTGTGTTCAACAGTGATATGATAATCATAATGTTTCGTGAGTCAGCAAAGCATCACATATAGATGATTTCTGAAGATCCTGTGACACTAGAAGCACTGGAGGTAATGATGCTTGAAAATACAGCTGCACGTCACAGAAATTACAATTACAGTTAAACATACGATTCACAAGAGAACTTCAACTGATTTAAACTGTAACGATATTTCACATATAAGAAAACTAATTTGAATAACCTCCTATGTCTGCAATTTCGAATAGTTGTGAATGATTTGCAAACGCAGTTTTCTCTGAATTCTCAGCTAAAGTGACGTAAAAATCTCTTTGTGCCAGTGGTGGTTTCAGTGTAGTGAGATGGCTGCACTGTTCTCTGAATTTCTATTGTTGTGGGACAGACATGGATGTTTTTGGGTCGGTGTTGTGCACCGCTCTGAACATTCATCCGTGTTCTGAACCGCGTGACCCTCTACCTATGAGACACGAACCATGCTGACTCGAAACACCCGAGCAGGATCCGCTGTTGACCTCATCCTGTGTGTTATGATACTTGCGTTTTCGAAATTATCGTAGTGCCTCAGGGGGGCCGGAGCCGGATTCCTCACGCTCTCTCTCATCCTCGCGTGTCCCTCTTCACACGGCCCGAGATTGAGGAGGATTCCCGCGACGAAGAGCTTGATAAAGGATGGAGTGGATGTGTGAGAGCTCAGAGGTTACTGTCGTCTCTGTGCCGCTGGTAGACGGCCTGTTTTCCCTGTCAGAGGAAGCAGCAGTGTAATTGGTCATCTTTATCTGATGGCGTTTTTTTTTTTTTTTTTTTTAGCCAGCCTGGATCACCGCACTTAAATTAGGATCTGACGACTGCCACGCTCAATTTCAGCAGTCAGAAATCTGCTTGTTCCACTAGAACTAGTTTTTGTGTTACTTGTTACTGTGTTTTTTGTGTTAAGAGAGGGTTTTTTCCCTTCAAACAGGGCACTCCAGTATTAAAAAAAGCTAGTTTTTTATTGGGGTTTTTCCAAACACGACACAATATATTATATTTTTTTTGTAATAAATAAGCCTATCCTATTAGGTCAACTGAGTATTATGCCTATATAAAAAAAGTTACCCTATATATATGAAAGTGCCTTAGCGCTATACGGAAAATGTGTTTCATTTTAGTTTTATTGTTTTTCTGTACTCTTTTTTTTGCGAGCAATGGCTTATATAAATTAAAATATTCAAAAATTGTCACCTCATATAATAAATAATTAAAATCGCTTACAAGTTAATAACATTATAAAAAATTAACAATACTCAATTCCTAGAAAAGTGTCTTTTTTTTTTTTTATTCAGTTAAAAACTACGATCATTTCATACAGAGTTATTACAACAAAATAAATGGTTATCACATGATCGCATAAAACTAAACATTTATAAGATCCAATTCACAATCATCATTTATTATTTCCTTCGGTCTTTTGGCAAATTAATAAGTATTACAGCAGGATTGTGGGCATGTGATTCGATTCAATCAACACCAGGACCAAAACGGTGAGCTAGGATACGTGTATTATTCTTGCATTTTGAATAACTGTAGAATAATACTCAGGAATAATAAGATAAGATATTCCCTAATAAAAACAAAATCACTCCTTTTTGTGAATGCCTTTCCATTACAGCCCCATATCAGGTGTTTGCTTGGGGGCTAAGTAACTTTAGACCAATTTTCAATCTACTCTTTTATTTCAAAAGTTTTAAGAAAAGGTTGGTACTCACTGTCAACTACAGAGGGTCTTTTCTGAGTTCAAACTCAGTATATGAAACGTCGCACTCAGGTTTGAGAAAATTACTATAGTACGAATCTGCGCTTGTTGAACGTATACAACGACTATTATGCTGTCTACTGAGAATGGGAATGCTGTTGCTTTGGTCCTTTTAGATCTCAGTCAGCATTTGATATGGTTGATGACTCATAAAATTAGAATTGGCGAGATTGGGAAAGTTATGTTAGGCATTCAGGGCATCGTTCTAAAAGGGTGTGGTCATATTTCAACCAATAAGATTTTTTCTGTATGGATTATTGAAAACATACGTCGTTCAGTAGTACACCTCTCCCTGTGGTGTTCCACAGGGATCGATCCTTGCTCCTACACTTTTCCTCTTTATACAGCTACCACTAGGGATCCCTGTTTTCTTAACAGGGAGTATCGTTTCATTTATATGCTGACGATACCCAGCTGTATCTCCCACTTAAACGGATGATTCATGTTCTCATTGAGGTTTTGGTTAGCTTGCCTACGGAATCTAAAAATCATGGCGGCAACTTTCGCCAAAAATTTTTTGGCCTGCAAATCTAAGAAAAAAACTGAAGTTGTATTGTTTGGACCAAGTGACTTTCTATGTACGTGGTGATCTGGATCTAGTCATTTTAAGCTCTCATGTTACTCTGTGCGCTAAAAATCCATGGCGTTTTACTGACTCAGGACTTCGGTTTGCCCCATTGAAAACAGATTAATTATGATCGCTTCAAATTCAGGCTTTTGCCATTTACGTCACCTTGCAAAAAAAATTTAACACTTTTCTCTCCCCAAGAATTTTTCGAAACGGGTTAGCCCCGCATTCATTACAACACGTCTTGACTATTGTATTTCACATTATTTTGGAGCTTAATAGTTGATCTATTGGGTGGTTTACAGTTTTGTTTCAGAATGCTGCTGCGTGACTGGTGACCTTTGGTAAGCTAACAAAATTGGATCGCATTACTCCCCATCTTGAGGTCTCTGCGCTGGCTACCGGCTTCTAAATTTAACCGGTTAGCCAGCGGAGACATCAATGATGGGAGTAATGACCAAACTAGGTCACTTAGGTCCTGGTGATCGTGGGTTTAGTCTCTGTGTGCAGGACTAAGCTTAAACATAGAGCGGACGAGCCTTTGCACGGGTTGGACCCAAACTAGGGAAACAGCTTACCAATGTCAATTCTCGAACGGGTATCATCTCTTTGTACTGTTTATTAATCAAAGCTTAAATCTTATTATTTTATTAATTTTTTTTATCTATGGCGTTAAACAACAAATGAATTTTACTATGTGTATTTTACGTTTGCTGTTTGAAGTTTCTCTTTTTTATGTATTGTTTCTACATGTACAGCACTTGGGTCGCAGCCTTGTGGTTGTTTTTTATATGTGCTTTATAACTAACTAACTAACTGTTTGTGGTTTCTCACAGAAACAACAGAAGCTCATAAGGGGTTTGGTAGTGGACAGAGTGATTCATTTTTTGGGGGAACTTTCCCTTTAAGGCAACATGAATTAAATTTGACTCAACAGACTATTCAACTTTGGACTTGGTTCCCTGTCTCTCGGTATAATAATACATCATTTATTGCTTGTTGGTTTTTCTATCTAGTCTTTGCAAACAGGAGACATGCAGTTTTATGAAACACATTTCTATTGGTCCTCCGGGCGGCAGATGGTGTAATTTCTGTAGTCGGTTCCAACAGCTTTGGGAAGCTCAGGCGCGTGTCCGAGGCCTTCTAGAGCAGATGGTGGATTATCCAAACAAGCGGAACAAACTTACCCATAATCCTGTTGTGTGCCCGGGCCGCGGGTGAGGGTGGCAAAGAGCCCGGCGCACAGAATCCTGAGCCTGTGGGTGCGGCGGGCGTTCAGCACGGGGGTCCTTCATTTGCATGTTGTTTGCTTCTCAGCTTCACTTCTTTTCGAGTCGCATTAAATTGGACAGGTTCCCCTGAAACCAGGTGAAATTTGCTGAAACTGTGCTCACCCTCAGGTCATTCCCGATAGGGTGAGTGTGTTTTCGCTCTTCAGGGTTTTGTAGAAATGTAGCATTGCATCGTGTCCTCAGCAATGGATGCTCTGCAGTGAATGGTGCCGTCAGAATGAGAGTGCAAACAGCTGATAAAAACATCACAATAATCCACAAAGTAATCCACAGCACTCCATAGTCCTCAGTGAACATCTGGAGAAGACAAAAGTTGAAACAAATCCAGCATTAAGACGTTTTTTAACTCAAATACTTGAGTCTATAATCCATAATAACACTTCCTCCAGTGAAAAAGTGCATCTCCTGTTGTGTCTCACACATCAAAATCCATACCCATATTTGTTTAGAGCTGTTTTAAACGCTGCATGATCTGTGCAGATTTCTCTCCTGATTCACACCAGAACACTTTTTCACTGGAGGAAGTGTTATTATAGATTATAGACTTGTAAACTCATCTCGGACGACCCATGGGTGACAACATTTTCAGCAAATTTTCATTTTCAAATTCCACCTGTAATGCATTTTAATTTTGCATATTTCATATTTTTTATATTTGCTTTTTTGGTAGGTTAGTTAGTGGAGGGTAACATGAATTTTTGACCTGCTATAGTATGGCCTGAGCACCAAGGCTCAAATGTCTGGATCACATGCACTAATCTCATTTATTTATTTATTTATTTTTTACAACCAAGAGTTTCAAAGAAAAGGGAGTTTTATAGACATGGCCAGCAGTGTGCTTCTCTATAAAGCTGGAGAGTCTTCAGAAACCCACAGTATTCACTAATAAATAGCTTTTTTATTCCTGCAGAGTGCCATTCGTGCACTTAATTCAATCAAAGCTAAACATATAGGACCAGCATCCTCGGCTCTTTCCACTTCAGACACTAAGTACTGATGCTGATTGAGCTTCTGGTGCTTCAGTGCTACTACTCCGTTTCCCAGGAAAAAAAAGTTACTACTGGGGTTCAGTGCTAGAAAGCTTGAGATGCATTTTAACCTGCATCATCACGTGGAAGTGCAAGCAGAATCACTCAATACGGCTAATTTTCCAGTCTGGCAGATGTGATGAATTGGCTCTTTAACCTGCACTTCAGTCTCACTGATCAAATGGCTTTTTGTCTAATTGCATTGCTCTGTTGCAGTACGCTGACTGATGTGGGATCATTGTCTGATGCTGAAGCAGTAGGAAGCGACAGCATTTCAGTTTTGCTGCTCAAATAGATGGGAATGCCTAATGAGTGTTATTAATGGATGCTGTGAAAGGGACAACAAAGAAACTCAAACCTTCTGCTGCTTGGAAACTGCAGACCTTCACATATCACATCAGAGGCTATTGTATTGTAAACACATTTAGACTCTGACAAGCCCTAGAAGTCATTATAATGGAAGTTTCCTGTTCTATATCCTCTTTTTTCTCTCAGGGCCCTGTGCACTTTCTGCAAAGCAGCTGTGTTTTAGCAGCGAACGCTTTCCTTCATCAGTCCAGAGCAATGTGCAGAATAAAAACAGACAGACTGTGTGTATGTGTATATATATATATATATATATATATATAGATATATATATATATATATATATATATATATATATATATATATATAGTTATATTAGGGCTGTCAAATGATTAAAATGTTTAGTCTAATTACATAATATGCTGATTAATTAACCAAATTAATTGCAAGCTAATTGGGCATTAATTTTGGCTGAGAAATTACCCCCCAAAAGATATTCATTATTGTGTGAAATAAAAATAGCATTCATTAATAAAAGTTGTTTAAAAAAAACAAATATTTTAACAATTGCATTATTATATTAAATGAGTACTCATGGTTTAAAAAAAAAAGAAAAATGAAAGGATTTAAAAAAAAAAATATGCAGTGATACTCTTTACATGAAACCAGTAGGTGGCAGCAAGTCATAAGTCTTAAGGAGTGAGTCCACTGATTCAGTTATTCAAACTGATTTGTTCAAAACGGCTTGAAAAATATTTAGAAAACAAAGCATGTGACTGTCTTCATGAATAAGTCATTGAATCATTCGCTCACTCCTGTTAAAAAATGTGGATTCATTCTGTAATGAATAGTTGTGAAGTCATAAATTTGAAAAATGTTGCGAGTTGCATTATGAAAAATAGCCATAGTCACTTCACTGTTTAAGGCATAACTATTTTTCATGCAGTCTTAAAAAAAAGGGGGGGGTTTTCATAGTGATGTAATAGTTTTCATTTTGTTTCAGTTTAGTTTCAGAACCTTTCAGTGATCAGTTTTCTTACAAGAAAACTGTTTTTCACTATAAATAATAATTTGTGCGATGGAAAGATTCCATGGATGTTAAAGATTCTCCATTGAACCAGATACCAAAAAAGGAGCTTTATTTTAAAGTGTACCATGTTCTGATTTATTTATAGTGCAAACACTGAAAGAGGGGCGTTGAAGGGTAACATAAGAGCACAGCCTGCCACACCTCTCTATCAGTCTGTACATGGGCAAATACAACAAACAAAAAACGCACAAATCAATGATTTCTGGGCATGATGAAGTAGATGAAAGTTTAATGGGATTTTATGGGAAACTCTGAGTTCAACTCCTCCTCTTCTCGACAGGAATCCTGCAGCTTCCTGTGTCTCAGGAGGAAGGACAAGAAGTCAGCCTGGAGTTTCACACACACACACACACACACACACACACGCACACACATGCACATAGAGCTCCATGCAAATGCTTTTTGAATAGAAATGTGTGTATAACTGGCTGAGCTGTCTTTGCCAGCAAGAACCTCCAGCAATCTTTCCAGTAATTGCAGATCAGACTTGCACAGCGTTCTTGAGGAACCTGCTGGAATTCTTGGTGATGCATGACCCCAGAGTTAGCAGAAGGTAAGCTGTGGAGCACAGATTGATGGCAGTGAAAGCAGTGTGAGTCGGGTTGAGGTCAGGTGTGTTACTCCAGCCGTTCATTCAGAGATCTGACACCTCAGCACTGTGATATTTCAGCAACCGTCCAAAAACAACACACAGAGAGCGCGGTGTGTAGGAGCAATGCAGCAGGCGCTGAAGAATTTACATCCCTGTGTGAGATTAGCACCGTTTGTGTGTGACTCTGTGTGTGTGTGGTCAGCTGGAGTGGATATCCAGTGAACTTTGACCCCAGTCTGCAGTATGGTCACTGCATCGGTGCATCTCTCACACACCACCTGCTCTAAATTTATGGTGCTGTAGCATCATACATAACTGAATGAGTTAGTTACTGTGAGGTTTTTTTTGTTTACTTTATTAATATAATATTTATGGTGCTTTATATTATTATATTATATTATATTTATTATATATTATATTATGCTATTATATTATATTTACACAGTACTGTTCAATTGTTTTGGTATAAGGTATGTTTTTAAAGTATAAAAAAATATATATTTTTATTCATCAAGGATGCTTTAAATTGATCAAAAGTGTCAGTAAAGACATTTCTAATGTTACAAAAGATTTCTATTTCAAATAAATACTGTTCTTTTGAACTTTCTATTCATCTGTGAATCCTGAAAAATAAAATGCATCACAGTTTCCACAAAAATATTGGTGCAGCACAACGGTGTTCAACATTGATAATAATCAGGAAATGTTTGTTGAGCAGCAAATCATCATATTAGAATGATTTCTGAAGATCATGTGACACTGAAGACTGGAGTAATGATGCTGAAAATACAGCTGTGCATCACAGAAATAAATTACAGTTTAACAGATATTCACATCTGTTTTAATTTCTAATAATATTTCAAAATTTTTACTGTATTTTTGATCAAATATAATATTTCTAAATTTTAGAAGAGACTGAGCGTATTGTTAGTAGATAGTTGATTGGTAGCCTTGGCTTTGATTGATCAATCTAATTGATCTATTTCTGTTTCATCCTCTCTTTGTTGTGGTGAGTTATTGAAGTCACTACAATCATTTCTAAATTGAAAAGTGTCTTTTGTCTGGACGTTCAGTAATACAGATGAGGTGGAATCAGTTTTGGTTCTCTCTGCTGGTGTGTTTGTGGTGTCTCGGCTCAATCACACTGATGGATGTAAACTGGAACGGGCCGATCGATCCTGATGCAGTTTGCCAGCGGCTCTCCTGAGTCTCCGATTTCACAACCATTAGCACATCTCACACAGATCTGTGTGTGCTTTCACTGAGAGACCACATGCAAAATCCTTTACACTAGTGTTCAAAAGTATTTTAATTTTTTTTTTTTTAAGAAATCAATACTTTTATTCATCAGGGACACATTTAATTGATCAAAAGTGGTAATAAAGACATTTATAATATTACAAAAGATTTCTATTTCAAATAAATGCTGTTCTTTTGAACTTTTTTTCTCATAAGATAATCAGAAATGTTTCTTGAGCAGCAAATCATCATATTAGAATGATTTCTGAAGATCATGTGACACTGAAGACTGGAGTAATGATGCTGAAAATACAGCTGCACATCACAGAAATAAATTACAGTTTAACAGATATTCACACAGAAAACAGCTAAAAACTGTAAAATATTTCAGTATATATATATTTTTTTAATCGAAAAAAATGCAGCCTTGTAAAGACTTTTCAAAAACATTTTTTTAAATCTTACAGACCCCAGAATTTTATTTTATTTTTTTATTTTATTTTATATTTTCATTGAAATGAAATGAAATATTATATTTAATTTCAAATGAAATACAATAAAAATTAAATAATTTTATTAAATTTTAATTTTGTCTTTATTTTATTTGAATTGAAATGAAATGAGATACAATTATTTTATTTGTATTGTATTTTATTTATTTTATTTTATTTTAATTGAAATTAAAATAATTTATTTTATTTTTATTGAAATACAATAAAAATAAAATAATTTTATTTGATTTAAATTTTATTTTATTTTAATGGAAATGAAATTAAATAAAATTATTTTATTTTTATTGTATTTTTTATTTTATTTTACTTGAAATGAAATTAAATAATTGTATTTTTAATTGAAATTACATGAAATTAAATTATTTTATTTTGTATTATTTAAGAGAATAAAAAGCCCCTTTGAGTAGCCATGATTTTTCATTCAGGTTATATTTTTGGGCTAAATATATGTAGGACTGTTTATCCTGAAGGGTCCAGCACTGTTAACACCGCTGTGAGAAGAGATGTGTGTTTGCACCACCGCTCTGCTGGCACCAGTGTGTTGTTCTTTCGGGAAGAGATGAGCACAGCTTTACTCACTCCTCGTCATGTGTTCGTCAAATCCTCGCTGGTCTGCTGTGTGTTTATATTTAGTTTGTGAGAGCAGTCATCACAGTGCTCCGTCTGACGCTTCGGGTTGATGCATGCCTCAGTCAAAGTTTTCCTCATCTCAGGCCAGTTTTGACCAGCGGATCAGAACTTGAATATTTTTTTGTGTGAAAGCGTGTGTTTATGATGAAAGGGCGCCTGTAAAACAGCCCTCGCGGCCCCGTAGCCTTCATTAGCTGTTCTTTGGGGAGGTTGGCAGTAAAAGTTAACGGGTTGCCGACTGATGTTTGGCACAGATTCCCGCTGAGAGAGAGGAGCTCGTCCGCATGAGGTCTGGGAACGAGCCAGCACAGCCGAGTTAGTCATTCTCACACACTTCCATAAACGTGTTTAGGCTTGTTTGTGACATTATTTCATCTGTTGCTTTGCAAAATGTGATACTGTCTCATATAAAAGCACGTTTTCCAGGACATTAAATGCTCAGAAAGCTTGTTAAGTTTATTCCGGACACCTGCTGCTTTCTAAATCTTTAGGCTGTTTCAGCCTGTGCTGGATATGATGCTTGTACAATTAACAGTGTTGGGTATTTACCCACTTAAGGATCATCATCATTCATCAGTATGGAGCTTTAATGTAGAGTCTGACAACAACTACACAAGGTTTGATTGCTAAACCTGGAGTCCAGTGTGAAGCTCAATCAGTGCATTTGCTTGAGCAGTAGGTTATGAGTTATAAATGGACCCACATGAAGTCTGCATATGGATGTTACTTTCCATTACCATGTGTTACCATGAATTGGAAGCTATATAGGCAACTGTTCATATATAATATATATATTATATATATATATATCTATATATATATATATATATATATATATATTCTCGTATTGTATTTTTTTTTATTGTATTGTTTATATATGTAATACTTTTCATTACTGTGTGATGAATTGATGATTTTTGTTATAATTAATATTTTATTATTTATTGTTTTGGTTATTTTTGTTATTATTATTTTTTTTATTTCTAAATTGATTTTGCTTCCCATTAGGTGTGCAATCGCATCATACAGGAAGCTTAGCAATTTTTTTTTTTTTTTTTTTTTTTTTTAAATATACAGTTTGTTGGTTATATCTTTTTTATTTGTTATTTTGTTTCTATTTTTTATGTTGTTATTTTTTCATCATCATCCTTTTTATTGATACCACTTTCCATTATGTGTTAATTTATTTTATTTAGCTAGCTTTTTTATTACATTTATTATTTTATTGCATTTTACTATTTATTTTTATTGAATTATTTTATTTGTTATTTTACAGTACATGAATCTGATTTAAAAATACAAAATAACTAGATGCATTTCTGAAATTAAGCCTCCAAACATAGAAGTGGTCATGAGAATAGTGTGCAATAGCATCACTACCATTTATAACATTTCTCACATATTAGTTAACATCTTTTTTTTAAATAGTATGCAGTAAGTAGTTTGCAAGTATTTAATTCTGAAAGCATTAAGAAAAAAGTAAAAAGAAAAAAAATAATCCTTTCATAAATTCAGTTTCAGGGTTTTATGCATATTATTTACATATTATTTATGTGCATCTCAGACCTAGTAATCTGGAGCTGTCCGGCTGATCGTGATGAGTTTTCCCTCTTTTCAGTTTCTTTTACTGTGAGTTTAGCGCTGTAGGTCATTGTTTAGCTGTTTCCATTGGCCAGCATTAAAGCATACAGTATTTCATGTCTCCCGTCTCCAGTCTGAAGCATGTTCACCGTGCATGTTAAAGACAGAGCTCATGAATGCTGATGTGGGAGTGTTATTGGCGTGCTGTAGCAGTGATTTCAGCTCCGTCTCTGTGCTGTGAGATAAAATCATTAGTGTTAATCTCAGCTGGAGTCACTGATGCCGTATCAATCACGGGTTAAACTGCAGGTTTCGGTCGCGGTGTGTTTAGCATTTTCTCTGCAGGTGTGGAGGAGCTCCTGGTGAAAGTGTGTGTCTGTGTGCTTCGCTGCATTGATCTGAATGGAGGAGAGACGCTCAGCTGGAGCTCGCTGTGATTCAACTGATCACTTCTGATCTGATCCTGTGTGTTTAACAGACACAGGTCTCATCTCAGATCAGCTGGCAGCAGGCTTTCTCCTCTATCTGTCCCTGTCCTGTGTGTGTTGTGTGTGAGTGTGTCTGTGTGTGGAGAGTGAGAGAGAGAGAGAGAGAGAGAGAGAGAGAGAGAGAGAGAGAGAGAGAGAGAGGTGTGTGTGTTTGTTTGCACCCTCTGTTCTTAGTTCTTCTGTCGCTTTTCTTAAACACAGACTGAAGAAGTGGTGCTGTTTCAGGCCTTTCAATGTTAGCCATACTATCGCTGTTTAGCGTTCTGCTGACTGTGCTGAATATCACAGTGAAACTGTGTGAACCCGGTCCCTGTGGGGCTTTTTAGCTGCACCATTAATCCAGACGCCTGTTAGAAGACCAACCCGACACATACTGGAGCTCCAGTTCAGAGATTTATCCTCATTTGCTGTGCTTGTCTATTGTACCGTAGCTAGGGGAAAATGTGCATCAAGCGTCTACATTAGGTGTTGCAATCACATCAAATGAGCTGAAATTGTTAAAATTCACCAATAGTAATCTATTTATTAACATGAGAATATCACAATGATTTGAACTGTCATACTAGATTCAGAGGCAAAGCCCCCCAGTGACAGTTTCATGGAGAATCACAACATGCACAACTGATTCTGGAGTGTTTTATTGTAGGAAATATATGCTGTTTATTGAATATTCTGATATCATTTCCACTGGTTTGTTTTTTGGTGATTTATTGGTTCATAATTTTCACACATTTCCTGCCGGCTTGGTTGAGAAATCTCGTCTGTAGTTTGACTTTTAATAAGATCCGCGCTCCAGCTTTTCTGAATGAGAAGCATGTCTGTTTTCTCCAGCATTAAATTAGTCGGGGATCGTTTTCCATCCTACTTCAGACTATCATTCTCGACACTTTTTGGGTTTTGTGAGCACATACGTTTGAGAGATTATCAGATATTACCGCTTAATAAGCAAAACTAACACGCTTGCCTTTGTGAGAGGGGAAAATGTCTTTATTCAGCACTCGCCCACATTAAGACAATGAAAATCAGCAGAGATTGTTCACATGGGCTTTTCAAACGGCGACGCTAACACCACTCACAGGATGAACGCTCTGACCCTTGGTTTGCGCAGCTGCTGGGAGACAACCGCAATTCACGGCTGTTTAGTCATTCTGATATCAGTTATCTCACTTTCTTTTCTTCAGTGGGGATTGATAGAAAAGCCCACATTAGCTGTTGAAGTGGTTGTTTGTGTGTGGGTGTGGTGTTGTGTGTGTGTGTGGTGTGTTGTGTGTGTGTGTGTGCGCATGTAGTGTGTGTGTTTGTGCTGGGGCAAGTGTGTGTGTGTGGTGTGTGTGTGTGGGTGTGTCGCATGGTTGTGTGGTGTGTGTGTGTGTATGCGCGTGTGGTGTGTGGGGTGTGTGTTGTTGTGGGTTGTGTGTTTGTTGAATGCGGTTGGGGGGGTGTGGTTTGTGTGTGTGTGTTGTGTGTGTGTGTGTGTGGTTCTGCATCACTCTAATTGGGCTGTTGACCCTCACAGAAGAGGTGGAGTGGTCATTCATCACTATTCAGCCCACGCCGCCATGGTTAGATTAGCCATCAGACTCTCTCATCTCTCCTCTCTCTCTCCTCTCTCTCGTTTGCCTGTCTGAGTTTGGCTGACTCTGATTGCACTGATCTCAGTATTTATCTTACACGAGCAAAGGCTGAGCGTCGACTGATGTGAGACTGAACAGCGCGCGATATGAATGAGTGATGATGGATGATGATATGATGATGAGGTGTGGGTGTCATGCCGTCTGTATGGAGACCTGACTGAACTCAACGGGATGTTGAAGTCACCCACCATTCTATTTTATGCAAATATGCACTTTGCTGCAGCTCATCAATCGTTCACAAAGGTTGCATTTATTTGGATTAAAATGCAGTCCCAACTTAATAGGGTGAGAATGCTGAAACATTTCATCAAAAAGAACAGCATTTATTTGCAAACAACAAACCTTAGCAACATTATAGAAGGCCTACCGATACTGTCCTTTTAATTATTTTAATGACCATCTCCTTGATGATGAATTACGTGTGTACCCTTTAATCTAAAATACAATACATACCACACTCTAATTTGAAGGAAAAACAATTGCAAACGACCGGGTTCAGTCGCTATTTAATGTGAGACACGTTATTCTTTCTTTAGAAAGGAAAAACACACACATGCACTGAAAACAAGGTCGACAACTCTTGTGTTGAATGCATCTTTGATTTACTTAGCATCTTAATCATACTTGCCTGGCAATTTTTTCTGGGTTTGTCACTATAAGGTGATGCATGGCTGGTGGAACAGACTGGGTTTCAGACAAGGCTTCTCATTATATCTTGTGGCAATGAGCTTTCATGCAAGTTCTAACGAGGTGTAATTGCTGTTCTGTTCTGGCTGAATCAATGTTGCTGTCCAGCCACTGGCGGCAGTGGAGACTCATTTACATACATATTTCATATTTTATACAGATTATTATCAATACCAATACTACCATGCCATTACGGCAAAGCTTTCTGCGCTCATCTCTTTTTTGACGTCCAGATTCCCTCAATCATCTACCTTCAATGAAATCTTACACCTCATATAAATTTCCATGGCCCCAGCAAGCATTTGATCCGGATGCAGAGGGCGATTTTACCAGCCTACCGTAGATAATTTTAAAATCAGACTTTCCCGCTGTTTGCGTATTGGATTTATTTATAAAACATGAGCAGTTCGATAGAGAAATAGATGCCTATCGCCAAAGTGAATGTGGCGCCAGTTCTGAACATTGTTTCGGTGCTCAGTGAAGTGAGCAGATCAGAACCTGGCCTCCTAACAGTTTTATCGTTTTGGTTAAAAAAACACTTAGTAAATAACTTGTTATAAAGCCAGCATCAATCAATTATTCCCATTCACCCAGCAAAACGGCGCAAATGTTTTTTTGAAGACATTTTTTTCTTCGTTTTTCCTAAGCTTCTGACCAAAACAAAGAGATCAAAATCCAATAAACGAAAATCTCTACGGTCATTTGTTATTTCTTAAAATTAACACCCGAGGTGTTTTCCTAGCCTGCATCTGTTCAGCGTTTGTGTAAAATAAATGGCTAAGTGTAATAAAGAAAAATAACAAGGTACAGTCAAGGCTTTAAATATTTGGTGTAACAGAAAAATGACATTTGTTTTTATTAGGCACTGCAAATGTGGAAATAATTTAAGTGAAATCTCAAAGGGTTCATATATTACCCATTATAATACTATAGCTATAATGTATTTTTATAAGTAGATGCAGTATTTTGCTTCATTAATTTAGCTGTGGCTGTTCGTACTGTATGTCTGAGAAGCAGCAGCTGGTGTTTGTTGAGGACTGTTTCTTTCATTCATCCGTCTCTTCCTCCCACTCGCTTTATGTCCTCTCTATGTTTTCTGGCTTTGACACAGAAGCTGTAATAGAGCGAATACTTACGTGTCAGTGTCCTGCGAGAACCGCAGAAGAGAGATTCTGCACATCTCGGCCTTTGGCTCTGTGAAGGAACACACACACACACACACACCTACACTCTCTCTGTCTTGTATAGTTTAGAAATACTGTCCCGTCAGAGATTGCCAGTTTATTTCTCCTGCATGTCAGGACCCTAGTATCTTTAGCAGCCCAGCTGTTCCACCCAATAATGCATCAGCTTTCTCTTGGTGCAGCTGTTAGCACTAACTTTTTTCCTGAAAGTGCTGTAATAAATGCCTCGCACATTTCTCGTTAAACAACAGCGTTACTAAACTAAGTCTCTTAAACCTCTCGCTGTGTTTATGCACACACAAGGCTTAAACCGCGGAATATTCTGCCCCCACCGTCACTTTTGTTCTCTTTATAGAAATTAAAATCTATTTAGTTCAGTTATGTGTGAGAGTGTGTGTCTCTGTGTGTGTGTGTGTGTGTGTGTGTGTGTGTGTGTGTGTGTGTGTGTGTGTGTGTGTGTCCATTGTGTCTGTGCGTGTGTCTGTGTGTGTGTGTCGTGTGTGTGTGTGTGTGTGTGTGTGGTGTGTGCGTGTGTGTGTATCCATTGCTGTGTGTGTGTGTGTGTGTGTGTCTGTGTGTCTGTGTGTCTGCGTGTGTGTCTGTGTGTCTGCGTGTGTGTCTGTGTGTGTGTGTGTGTGTGTGTGTGTGTGTGTGTGTGCGTGTGTGTGTATGTGTGTGTGTGTGTGTGTGTCCATTGTGTGTGTTTGTGTCTGTGTTTGTGTCTGTGTGTGTGTGTTTGTGTGCGCGTGTGCGTGTGTGTGTGTGTGTGCGTGCGTGTGTGTGTGCGTGCGTGTGTGTGCGTGTGTGTGTGTGGTGTGTGTGTGTGTGTGTGTGTGTGTGTGTGTGGGTGTGTGTGTGTGTGTGTGTGTGTGTCTGTCGCAGCAGGGACGTAACTGTGGGCATCTTAGGGATCAATGAGGATCTGTGAGTCCTCCTACTAACAGGCTCCGCATGAAAGTTCTAATTTTTTAATGTCTGACAGTCCAAAAAAACCTCATACAAAGCATATAGCTTTAAACACAGATGAACCACAATTTATACCACACTGATTTACAAACTAGAGAATATAGACAAAGAAGATATAAATAAGTGATATTTTGATATAGGTGTTCACATTATTTTGTCCAAACCCCTGTTATATTTATTATAAATCATATTAAACAACATCACTAATTCCTTTTAGAGTCCAATGTTTGAAATAGATGAAGAATATGGGTGGACTGCTTTATTTTTGTCGTCAAGTACTATCGCATCTTGCTTGCGTTTGAGTGAACTATAGTTATATTTTTTGGGACTAAAAACTTTAGCATTGTATCTCTGTTAGATTACAGTCAGCTATTTATCGCTGTTGAATATGACAGCATGAGCGGGAGAGACCCCATGAGTTTACATGTCACTCAATCATCAGTTTTTTAATATGTACACTAATAATCCTGTTACCAAATACCTTCTGTCACCACTATGTTTTGCAAATCCGCTCCAATACCAGTACAAATTCATCCCCATATATGATATTTTTCTGATGCGGAATATGTCTTGTCCTATTCCCCGTCCAGCCTGTGTTTGTTCTGCGGTGTGTGTGTTATCATTCCTGCAGCACTATCTCTCTGCTCTCACAGCTGGACAAACCTGACAGACTCATTGGATAGGCTGCTTCTGTGTGTTACCTGCATCCCTACTAGGTGTAAGTGTTGTCGTACGCGGTGTGCAGTGCGTAATTTGATGTGATGGTCTCGCGTCAGCACATGTGTCTTGTACACGGGTCAGAAGACAGAGAGAAAGGGCGCTTCGTTCAAAGCATCCAGATCACTAATGACAAAGATTTTAATATGCCTTGAATAGTCCCCTCTGTAATTAGACGTGTCCTGTTTAATTAATATGTGTCTCAAGCAAAAGTAATTACTACTATCATGCTTGTATTTATTTATTTTTATTTATTTTATTTATTTTTACCCTGATTTTTCATTCAGTGTATCCTAAGTGTATCCCTTAATACACTTATTAGTTCACTTATTAGTTCACTAATCGTGCGGAAGTACTGCTGAAGTCCATCTAAAGATATACTGAAGTATATTTGATTGTGCTAAAGTGGAACTATTGCAAGTATAGTATGCTTCAGGTACACTTTAATATATTGCCATTTAAAGACTATAAAATCATACAAGCCTTACTACAAACGATATTAAAACCAAATTTAGGCATAATATTAAGAAAATGTTTTAATTATAATTGTACAATATAAATATGTTAATTTGATTTGACGGTATCCTTACTATGAAATAAATGTTATTTTAAATCAAATTTTGTGCCCTTTTTATTTATTTATTTATTTTACTACTAGGGTAGCAATAATTTAATACCAAAAACTCATTCAGGCTTATTTAGAAACAATAGATCATTTGACGACATTAAAAGACTCTAATCAGGGATCACAGTGCAGCCTACTGTTACAGGTCAGAATAAGTCTTTTTTTAATTTTTCAAATTTTAATTTTTACCTAAACTATACCTGTTGCACTGAAATCATGATGGGACATTATTTAACCCTATGTACCAGTAAACAAGACCAAATCGTTTGGAAACACATTACTGATTTTTAATGTTTTTTGAAAGAAGTTTCTTCATGCTCATCAAGCCTGCATTTATTTGATCAAAAATAAGAAAAGAAAATTAATGTTGTGATATATTATTACAATTTAAAATAATTGTTTTTAAATTTATTATACTGTAAATTATCATTTATTTCTGTGATGCAAAGCTTTATTTTTTTAGGATCATTTATCACATGATCCTTTAGAAATCATTCTAATATGATGAATTCATTATCAAAAGTTTGGAAACAGTGTCTGCTGCTTCGATATTTTTTCAGGACATAGTGATGCTTTTTTTAGGATACTTTGATGAATAACAAAAGTAAACAAAAAAAAAAAAAGAAGCTGTTTAATAAACAATATTACACTACTGGTCAGTAATTTGGGGTCAAGTACTTTGTTTTTCTTTCTTTTTTTTTTTAAATAAACTCAATACTTTTATTCAGGCAAGGATGTGTTAAATTGATTAAAAAGTGCAAGTAAAGAAAATATATTATTAGCAATCTATATTATTAGAATTTTTTTATTTTTAGGTTGAATAAACTGCAGTTCTTTTAAAACCTTTTATTCATCCAAAATATTAGACAGCAGAACTGTTTCCAACACTCATAATAAATCAGAATAGTGAAGAATGATTTCTAAATGATCATGTGATAGACTGGATGTTACATGTGACACTGAAGCCTGGCCGTTAATGATGCTGGAAAGGTCAGCTTTGCAATCACAGGAATAAATTATTTTTTTAAAGTATATTCAAATAGAAAACTATTATTTTTTAAGTTGTAACTAATATTTTCACAATATTACTGTTTTTTTCTGTATTTTGTTGATCCAAATAAATGCAGGGCTTGATGAGCAGAAGAGACTTCTTTCAAAAACATTAAAAATAGTAATGTTGTCCCCAAACTTTTTTGGTCTGTACGTGGGATAATACTGTATATATATATATATATATATATATATATACAAGGACAACAGGTCATTTTGTTGCATGGTATCGTAGGCCAGTTGTTTTTAATGAATCTGTTGAACAGGCTTGTCGTTTTGAATCATTACTGCTTCTTGACTCACTGAACTGAAATAGTTTTATTCTTGTGCTAATCTAAAAATATTCGACATGCTGTATTAAACATTTTCTCGATTCACCCACTGGTGAGGTGAAAAGGCTTTTTTGTTTTTAAAGAGTTTTTGGGTGTGTAAAAGAAGAATGCTGTGAGTTTATTATTTTTTTTTGGAGAGGCGGTGTTGTGCTGCAGGAGAAGATGTGTTTGTTTCATGTTTAATGTTTTCTCCCATAATGCCCTGCAGGAGGGTGAATGGATGCAGCGGTGAAGGGCTTTCGGTGATAATTTATTCAAATGATTGGAGAGGTGAGGAGAGCAGCTGAGACCTGATGCAGAGTTTGATTTCATCCAAACACACGCTCATGTGCCCGAGGACTTGGCCGACACAGATCCGCTTCTTGAACTTTCCAGTCAGTGACATCTTATCTTCTCCTCTTCGGGGACTGAGCCGGAGGAAGCGGAGAGGAGTAAAAGCTGAGGCTGTAGTTACAGCTGAAGACAGAGTGACTGGAATCAGAACTTTCTCAAACGCTCAGGGTTTCCTCAACCCACAGAAAAACTCAATCCCCTGTCCTCGCATCTCCCTGAAGAAAACACCGTCCATCTATCCTTCCATCATCCATCCATCATCTGTTTCTGCACTCTCTGTTGTGTCCATCCATTGTTTTTTTTCTTTTCTAGCATTTCTATTGTTTTCCATCCATTCATCCATTGTTTTTTAGCAGTCTATCTTTCCATCCATCCATTCATCCGTCATACTATCTATTGTTCCATCCATCCATCTTGTTTTTTTGCATTCTTTCTTTCGTTATATTATTTCATCCGTCATACTATCTATTGTTCCATCCTTCTAGCATTCTAAAATTCCATCCATCCATTCGTTGTTTCTTCTGTCATTCCATCCATCCATCCATCCATCCATCCATCCATCCATCCATCCATCCATCCATTCATCCATTGCTTCTTCTAGCATTTTATCATTCCCTCCATCCCTTCATTGTTTTCTCTGTCATTCCATCCATCTATCTGTTTCTTCTGTCATTCCATCCATCCATCCATCCATCCATCTATTGTCTCTTTTAGCATTCTGTCATTCCCTCCATCCCTCAGTTGTTTATTCTGTCGTTCTATCATTCCATCATCCACCCATTGTTGCATCTAACATTCCATCCATCCAATTATTGTTTCTTCTATTATTCCATCCATCCATCTATCATTCTGTTGCTGATTTGTTTGCTCATCATTTGTTCATTCTGTCATGTATCCTATCTATCATTCTATCAATCTTTCTGTCTATCTTTCAGTCTATTTATCTATTATTGTTTTTTTTTTTTGTTTGATTGTTGTATGAATGAGATAGATTAATGAGGAACAGAAATGATAAGTATATTATATTGTTGATTGGATATTTTTTGTGATTATGTTAGTAAGAGGATAGTTTAGGGTATCTGAATGGTTAAGTGAGTGAATTTTTTTTTTATGGGGTTTATTGAAGTTACCGTGCATGCATGTAAAAGAGATTTTTGATGATGATGAGCCCCAATTAAATAACATTGAGCGTTTGCAGTGTGAGTCTTCAGGGATGGGTTCCTGGAAAGATAAAGGTCATGCTTTGATTCCCCTCATTGTGAGACTGTAAAACATCAGCAGAGCTCATCAGACCACACACACACACACACACACAGAGCATGTGTCACCTGGAGAGGTGGCGTGATGTGTGGTGGGTGGGTGTTTGCGTGGTGTGTTCGTGTGTGCATGTGTGTGTGTGTGTGTGTGTGTGTGTGTGTGTGAATGGTTTGTTTCTGACCTTTGATCCCTGAACTGTTGCAGACGTGATGGGTGAAAGGGCACCAGCTCCTCGGCTGGATTGGGTTTTTCCGCTGGAAGCTGTAATTATCGTTACAATCTCATTTCTCCAGACCGCAGTAACATGTGAAGAGTGTGTAAGCCTGAGTTCAGAACACACACTCCTGCTCTGGCTAGCCGTTATTTAAGCCTCTCTAACCTTAAGCCATGTTGATGCTTTTTGTAGAGTTTCATGGTGTTTTCCAGCTCATTCAGTTGGAAAAAGTCTTTATAGCTGCACATGCATTTGTTGTGCAGTTGTTGTGAGTTGTTTTGTGATATGTAATGCACCGAAGTGGTTTTTCACTTGATTAATTTTAATAATTAAAGTTGTTTAATAGTCAACACTCATAGAAACTCATACAAACATTTAAATTAGTGCACTTTTTATATTGACTTTTTAATGATATAATCATATTTCTGCTCCAGCGTGTTATTTAAACATTTGCTATTATTATTTAAACATACACAGTGGCTGTAAAAACTCATTTTCACGACAGATTTATTCAAACATGCATTAAATAATAAAGGCAAGTAAAAATATAATGCATATGGTTTATGGTTATTGAATGTCTTTCATGAGGTAAATGTGACATTATTGCTCACAGGCTGAAACACTTATTGATCGATTATTCATCATTGATTCCAGTAAGTTGTTCTGTGTCTTCTGATGTTCATTCATGTTTATCTGCTCTGTCATTAGTACTGAAGAGGAAGAGATGATTGGTTCACCATAGCCTTCTGTCACCACACTTTAAGAGACACAAAAATACATTCAGTGTTTGAATTTAATTTTAAAAAATATCATTTGAAAGCTGATACTTTGTTTCATATCAAATGTAACAGCTGAATGTAGGGGTGTGGGATGTGATGATTTTTGATCGTGGACGATAAAAATGTCTCCACGATCTGCTTTTAAAGAAATATCGTAGTATCGTGCTACAGCACACATTCACATCAGCGTTAACTCAGCAGTAGACAGTGTTGGGGAAAGTTACTAATGTTGCATTGCTCCCTAAAACTAATTATGTTACTTTTTATGGAACTGTTTGGTTTTCCACACTCTTCAAAACAGCATTTACGTTCAGCAGAAGAAAGAAACTCATTCAGGTTTAAAACAACTTTTGAGTGAGTAAATGATGGTATAAAAATAAAACACTATGACAGAATTCACAGATAGATGACATAATTTTTATTTTTGGGTGAACTATTCCTTTAATGTTAATAAAACAACAAAACACAAAGAGAAAAATCACTCACTATTCTTGACTGAAAAACTTTAATGCAGTTGCTTTAATAGAATCAATCTCTATAGTGTTTCATTCAGTTTCTTGAATGCTTCTGCTAAATACACTCACTGTACCTGTAAATAAAGCTCTGCTTGTTTTATTTGTATATTATGTGTAGTTGTAATGTGTATCTTTGTTCTTATTTTTTAAAAACGATAATGACAAAGGTATTTTTTTTTTTGCCCACTTTAGCCTAAATATCTGCCCCACATATTTTGTTACATTGAAAGGCTTTGTCTTTATTTTAGGATGGTGATTTTAGAATGTTTGTGATATGTATTTTATGAAATAGTCGAAACATACCATTGGAGAAACACTAATGAAAACACCATTGTTTCAGTTCTCCGATGTTCATTTGAAACTGAAAATTAGAATTTGATTGCCGGAATTTGATTGCATCACTAGTTAAGAGTACACTGTGACGATCCAGGCTTCTGCAGACACGGCTTATATGAAGATCTCTCTCAAACTCGCTCTTTCTCTAGTCTCTCTACACTTTTCTCATTCTTCTGCAAGAGCTCCCCTGAGCAGAGAGGCAATTGTGCAGCGCTTGTGGTGGTTATACTTCACTCCATGAGCACGCCTGCTAACAGCTTCATGCCACCCCAGAGAACCAGAGACAGAGCGATGGACAGACCGCTGTCTGCTGATCAGAGGTGACGCATGAGTTCTGTGTTTTGTAGAGAAGGGTGACCGTGGGTGTCAGTCAGTCCAGTGGTCCAGTGACCCCTGGAGGTCAAGCCACAGAGCTGCACTTCTGCGAGTGTGATGCAGGGACTGCTGTTTGTGTTTTTGCTGCTCTGCATCTGTAATCAGCCAACTTTGAGTCTGGAGGCTGGCCAGTGTTCATTAAACAAATTGCAAAACTGATAGTAATCAAACGTGAATCTGATTATTAATTAGTCACTGCACACTGTGCACATAAAAGAACCACCAATCACATCACTTCAGAGGAGTTAATAACACATTTCTATGGACAAACGTGTCTGAGATATAGCCTATATAGGACATTCTTCATTCTTCTGTGGGAAAAGCACATGACCCAAGTTGTCCTAAACATGAGAAAGCATCATATTACACTTCAAACAAAAGCATATAGTTTAACAGCATTTGCTGACATTCGCTGTTTAATGCATTAGAGACGTTTTTCCCTCAGCCACGCCGCCGGGTTGTGTGGGTTTTTCTTTGTGTAAATGTTCAAAAGGCATGCTTTGCATAAAGCCTGGTCACGACACTCCTTCAGCTTCACTGAAGAGCGCAACAGAACAGGAGTGACTTTGCAATGTTAAATATGCAATTTGTTTGGATTGGATGTTTAAAGGAACAAGAAATGTGTTTTTATGAGAGCAGTGAATGTGAAGGGACTGTTGAAATGGGGCATACATATCATATAATTACTATGTTCAGATAATTAAATGTGTATGTTTAGTATATACTTTTATTTTACTTTATTATGGTGAGCAAGTGTTAGAATGTAATGATTATATTAAATGCCTTATTTTTGGCATATAATGTATAGTATAGCCTACATGGATGCATTCTTCAGTTTGCACACTCTTATTTTTTTTAGTAAAATACTGTATTGGCTGATCTCTGGTGGATCGCTGGATCTCTAGCTCATCACCGGCAGGTCTCTGAGTTCAGATGAGATTCAGAGGTCATTTTGCAGGACGTGAGCTCTGGCTCTGGTTTGTCTCAGGCTGTGGTTTCTTCTGAGCGCTGCAGGTCTGAACATTGAACTCTGCATGTTTTGGTGTTTTGGGCTTGTTTTTGTTCGTTTCACTGAAGCTTTCAAACACTTAACACTTAACCTTAGCCTGAATGCATAACAAAACTGTCTGAAACGGACACCCTGCAGCTAAATGACCACTTTTGAATAAACTTTGGAAAAAGAAATGTAGGATTTTGACTGAAAATGACAGTCCATGTTGATCAGTTCAGTTGCTAAAATTGTTTCCTATTCTAGCTTTCAAATAAACCTGGCATTGTTGGCTCTGTGACCAATTGCTTGTGATCCTTTATCGTAGGTTGCTTTGTATAAAAGCACATGCTAAACGCATAGATGTGTCCCTGCAGCACAGAAGCAGTCATAAGTAGCACAGGTATATTTGTAGTAATAGACAACAATACATTGTATGGGTCAAAATTATCAATCTTTCTTTTATGCCAAAAATCATTAGGATATTAAGTAAAGATCATGTTCCATGAAGATATTTTGTAAATGTCCTAATGTAAAATATATCAAAACTTACTTTTTTTGATTAGTAATATGCATTGCTAAGAACTTCATTTGAACAACTTTAAAGATGATTTTCTCAATATTTAGATTTTTTGCACCCTCAGATTCCAGATTTTCAAATAGTTGTATCTAAATATTGTCCTCCTAACAAACCACACATCAATGGAGAGATTATACAAGCAGGCATAAATTTGACCGTTATGACTGGTTTCATGGTCCAGGGTCACAAATGTGTCAAACGGAAAAGCATGTTGAACTAGCACAGACTGTTGATTTGTTGTTGTCTCCTGTCTTGGTTTGGCAGAAATCCGAGGCGGTCGCGCTGCTAAAGACGGTCCGGTCCGGCAGCTTCCTCTCTACGACACACCGTACGAGCCGGAGGAGAACGGAGGAGATCCAGACGGATGTGTGTGTTCCCGCGAGAGCAGATTACCGCAGGACGACGAGAGGCCGCCGGAGGAGTACGACCAGCCCTGGGAGTGGAAGAAAGACCGCATATCCAAAGCCTTCGCAGGTTCGGCCGCTTCATTATTGTCTTTCCACAAGTGATTCTTAATACTGAACAGAAATATAACAAGTCCTGGGCTTGGTTCTGTGGGTGATGTTGGGGAGTTACTAACTAAACTCGTGATGCTACTAACGTAGTTGCTCAACTGTGTCTGAAACATTATCTTTTCCACTTTTTTCCAGTATTCTAGAACTGGTTCATTTAGAAGATTCATATAAACAAACTGGTTAAAAAGTATTCATGCAATGGTTCATTCTAACCCCTGCATGGCATTTTGTAGCAAAATATTTAGTAAAATACTGCGGTTTTCAACTCGGGCGACGGTCATGCTACACTCTTCATTCCAGATTACTTCCAGTCATGCAAATGCTCATGTGAAATAATGAACTCTGACCTATGAATTTTCATCTTGTGAACACATGATTGACCAGTAAAAGACTGAATAAAAAAATCAAGGCCACAGAGTGTCGTTGTATTACGACCGTTGCAGAGTTTGTAGATGCACGCTCAAGGTCTAGTGTGACTGCGGCGTCGTTTATATAAATCAGGGCTTTTTCTCTTTGCTATTTGTTGAATGCGTTTGGTGAAAGTTGATTTTTGTGTCTTGGCTGTGATTGCTAATCAAATCCTAGTTTCTCATTGGTGGAGGTCTCACTCTGAATAGGTTGGAGCGTAAATTCTCAAAAATTTTTATTGCAAATCAAGGTGATTGTGTAAACAGGCTCATTTTAATATCTCAGCCGTTGCCATATCCATCTGCTGCTGGGAATGCTGGGAGATTTTCTCCTTACGGTATCTCTTCCCCTCTCTCTCTCTGAATGCTTTGTTCTTCAGTCGAGACTTCTCCTAAAGTGATCCTTCACCCAGAAAGGAAGATTCTCTCATCATTTCCTCACCCTCAGGTCTGTGTGAATTCTTTAAGCTGATTCACACAAAAGAAGATATTTTGAAAAATGTTGGTAACCAATCAGCTGCTAGTCTTCATTTACTTCCATAATATGGAGGAAAAAATAAAATTTGTATGGTAGTGGTTGGCTAACGTTTGGTGCTAGCCATTAACTTTCATTGAAAATATCTTCTTTTGTGTTCAGCAGAAAAAAGAAGCTCACACAGGTTTGGAACAACATGAGGGTGAGGAAATGATGACAGAATGATCATTTTGGGGCGAACTGTCTCTTTACTCTCCGGGTGATTACAGACGGACGTGTGTGAGAAAGACTGGTGCTCATTTGCGGACGGATCTGGAGGTGTGTGTGTGTGTGTGTGTGTGTGTGTGTGTGTGTGATTGTGTGTCAAGTTTTGGTTCAGGGACTCATGACTAACTCGGCTGTTCAACTGAGTTTTTTTTTTTTTTTTTTTTTGACAAATAAAATCTCCAGCAGATAGATTTTTGTGCATCAGTTCTTGAAAGGTTCCTTTTTTTTGTCCTGTGTGTGTGTGTGTGTGTGTGTGTGTGGAGCAGCACTGCTCTGTTATGACTGCATTAGTCGTGAGGACACGAGCAGCGGAGCGTCCAGGAGAGATGTCCACATCTCCAGATCCTCCTCAGGTACTGCGGCACACAGGCTTTCCTCTCTGTCTGCATGGATTTATGACTGCATTAGCATCACAGGAGTCCATTGCTGAGCAAAATATTCTTATGGTTTCTATTTCTCTTAAAGGAATATTCTGGGTTAAATATACAGATTAAGCTCTATGCCACAGTCTGATTAATTAAAAAATAAAAATAAAAACTAAAAGCTTGATACACTTTCAGTAGAAGTTGAAAATGCAGAAATTATATTTTTCAATTATAATTTAGAAATTTAAATATAAAATATTAAATGTTATTTAATAGTAATCAATATGTATCAATTAAAAAAATCAATAAATATTACATTTATTATTTAAAATGGAAAAATATCTCTAATATTCTCTAGAGTTTATATGTGATTTGATTTGTGAAACTAAATTTATTGGTCACAAGGGAAGGACATTTATTGGTCACAGGTCAACCAGATAAACTATTTTTTGCATAATATATGCAAGGATCCTAGACAGCAAAGAAATTACATTGGAATGCACAACTATTTATTCATCTGCCTAGAAAAGCAGTCCTACCTTAAAAAGATGAATTCAGAAACTGATCTCAAATGCTGTCGATTAAGCAGAAGCTACAATTGTTGTGAATATTCTTGTGTTTTTATGCATTAATGTGTGATTAATTTAGATCTGTGTGTGAGCTTGTTTTAACTGTGATAATCACTTTACTCCAGCATGAGGATCGCGGCGAATCGTCTCCTCCTTTGAGAGCAACTCACAGTTCTTTGTTGTCAGTCAGACATACGCAGCTTTCAAAGACTTTATTATTTCCCACATGTCTTTGTCCTAGTTTTTCATCTGCGTATCCCTATGCCAATCCACTTCAGTGTGGATAAAGCATGCTTTGACGTTTCTTTCCGTCAGGAAGCAGAGAAATCGGAAATCAGTTGCTAGGCGTCTGGCTTGCCACCAGATCCTCTCAGAGAAACCTTCCCACGGACCCTTAATACTCACATTCCTCTGCCTTCAGAAAAATGTTTTAAAGATAAATCTTCCAGCAATGTCAATCATAGCAGAACACCCTCGAGACGTCTGGTAAGCAGTCTGGAGCCCGTCTCAACACTCAACCCCTGATTCCAGAGGTTAAAAGGTCATCCTGAGGTCATGACATGAGAGAAACGCTCATTAGGGGCTTTCGATAAATGGAGGCTTTGTGTATACAGCACTTAAAGGAATAGTTCAGCCAAAGATGAAAATGAGCTGAAAATGCACTCACCCCCAGGCCATCTGAGATGTGGATGAGTTTGTTTCTTAATCAGGTTTGTAGAAATGTAGCACTGCATCAGTGTCTCAGCAATGGATGCTCTGCAGTGAATGGGTGCCGTCAGAATGAGAGTCCAAACAGCTGATAAAAACATCACAATAATCCACAAGTAATCCACAGCACTCCAGTCCATCAGTTAACATCTGGAGAAGAAAAAAGATGAAACACATCCAGCATTAAGACGTCTTTTAACTCAAATACATAGAGTCCATAATCCATAATAACACTTCCTCCAGTGAAAAAGTGTTCTGGTCTGAATCAGGAGAGAAATCTGCACAGATCAAGCAGCGTTTAAACAGCTCTAAACTTTAATGTTTTTGTCTTCTCCAGATGTTCACTGATGGACTGGAGTGCTGTGGATTACTTGTGGATTATTGTGATGTTTTTATCAGCTGTTGGGACTCTCATTCTGACGGCACCCATTCACTGCAGAGGATCCATTGCTGAGACACTGATGCAATGCTACATTTCTACAAATGTATTCTAATGATGTGTTTAGGTTTTCAGCAAGTTTTTATTTTTGTGTGAACTATACCTTTAAGGGAGAGGATTTCAGAGGTTTGCGGGTCAGTGTCTGTTGAAGAGTTTTACATTGTATTTGCATTTGGCTAGTTTTCATTATTACATGAATAATGTAATATTCGCCACTCACATTTCTAGTCCTGCCATTTTTGCGTGCCAGGATTGGGCTTGTTTACATACAGAGTTTGTCTGTCAGCTTTAAAATGCAAATGCTTGATTAGGATAAATGCAGTTGGTTGTGAAGTTGAGGTGATGCCATCGAACAGGAGAAATATTGCACTTAGCATAAATGAGTGTTTTAGTTATTACTGAGCGCTGCGGCGGATATATGTTTCTATTCCATCAATCTTCATTTGCTCCGATGAAACACACAACATTAAAATCAGCTTGTGGTGAGCTGCAGTGCATTTGAGTCACTGCAATGCGTACAGCTCCCGATATTTATTTACCAACAGGTTTATTCATTAAAGTGTGTGTGTTGCATTCACTCATGCGTTTATCAGTGTGCTGCTTTCAGCTGGATGCTGATATGTGCTTGTGTAGGTCGCTGCAGGGTTGTGCACTTGTGTGTCACCTAATTAGTCATCTGGTTATCTGCTGCCTCCTCACACAGTACATATAGGCACAGAGTGACTGATGAGTGCAAATGTGACAACACTTAAGAATGAGTGTGTGTGTGTTTGTAAAGATAAACCTAGAAGGTGAAACCAAACTGCACACAGAGAAAACTCCTCTTGCTCTTTGTCTGTGTTATACATGGAAGAACTTTAAAAAACTGCACTACACACACATACAGTGAGTTGTGACTCAAGCCAGGGGCTTTCAAACTCTTTGATGTCACAGATATAATGACCTCCTTCCTAAAATATAAAGGCAGCTGTTTATTTTCATGTGTAAGGAATGACTTGTACTGCAGTGAAACGTCCGAAATTGCTTGTACATTTAAAGAATAGGTGCAAGGAAATGGCAAGCAATGCAATGAATTAAACATTAAATTTCAAAGTAGAGAGACTGAAATCTTTTTTTTTTTTTTTAGTATAGACTAAGTAGCATAGTAATTTACTGAAAATGTGCTCACTCTCAGGCCACCCAAGATCAGGATGAGTTTGATTTTCATCAGATTTGTAGAAATGTATCACTGCATCCGTGTCTCAGCAATGGATGCTCTGCAGTGAATGGGTGCCGTCAGAATGAGAGTCCAAATAGCTGATAAAAACATCACAATAATCCACAAGTAATCCACAGGAACTCCACCAGGGAGGTCCTTCGGGGCCAATGACCTGCCTGTCCCAAGTCAGGATAAAGGAGGAGGGTTGGGCGTGGGGCTAGCAACCCCACCCTGTCAAAAAAAAAACCGTGTTACAAAAACGTCAATTACAGAAAAAAAAAGAAACTTTGTCCTGGGAGAAGAGGGATCTTCTACTCGAAGACACTTGACGCTGAGTGGTGAAAGTCGAAAGGAAGCCACAAAGCCGACTTTCCTTCTGTCGACCAGGAAGGCCCAAGCGAACATAGGAACCTGGAATGTGAGGACCATGTACGAGGCAGGAAAGACTGCGCAGGTAGCATGAGGAAGAACAGACTGACAGTACTGGGTATTAGCAAGACAAGATGGACACAAGCTGGACAGACACGACTAAAGACAGGAGAGCTTTTACTGTACTCTGGTCATGAAGAAAATGACGCACCCCACACGCAGGGAGTAGGCTTTATGTTGTCCAGTCAGGCACAGAAGGCACTAATTGGATGGGAGGCACACGGCCCAAGGATTATAACAGCATCCTTCCACACACAGAAAAAGAAGATAAACTAAACATTGTTCAGTGCTACGCGCCAACAAATGACGGGGAAGAAGAAGATAAAGATAAATTTTATAGCAGACTCCAGAAAACCATCGCGAGCTACCCAGACAAAGATATCACCATCCTCATGGGAGACTTCAACGCTAAAGTTGGGCAAGACAACACCGGGTAAAGCAAGACAACACCGGGTACGAACAAGTCATGGGCACCCACGCACTTGGAGAGATGAATGAGAATGGAGAAAGATTTGCAGACCTGTGTGTTCTCAATAATCTGGTCATCGGAGGCAGCATCTTTCCTCACAAGCGGATCCACAACAATACTTGGAGGTCACCTGACAACTTGACGGATAACCAGATCGACCACCTCTGCATTAGCAAAAAATTCAGAAGATCTCTACAGGATGTCAGAGTGAGAAGAGGAGCAGATGTGGCATCTGACCACCACCTGGTGGTGGCCAGACTAAAACTAAAACTAAAGAAGAATCAAATACTAGGCATGCAAACCAAAAGAGTACAATACAACGTTGGTCTTTTGAAAGATCCAAAGACTACAGAAGAGTTTAGTCTGGTGCTGAAGAACAAGTTCAAAATACTTTAGGAACTTGATGAAGAAGAAGACGACAGCGTACTCAACAGGTGGCAGAAAGCTAAAGAGGCACTAAGGTCTACATGCCAAGAAGTAATTGGGCCAAAGAAGAAACAACAGAAAGAGTGGATGACAACAGAAACATTGACCAAGATCGAAGACAGGAAAAAGAAGAAGGCAGTAGTCAACAACAGCAAAACTAGAGCAGTAAAGGCAAAGGCACAAGAAGAATACACAGAAGCCCACAGAAGAGTGAAGAAGAGCATCAAGAAACATAAGAAAAACTTTATAAATGCACTGGCAGCTGAAGCAGAACAGGCAGCGTACAACGGCAATTTGAAAAAGTTGTATGACACCACCAAACAACTCTCCGGAAAGTTCAATAAGCCAGAAAGACCTGTTAAAGACAAGCAGGGGAACACCATCAAAAGGTTTAGTACAGCGGATGAACAGATGGGTTCAGCATTTTGAAGAACTTCTAAACAGACCAGCACCCCCCATTCCCCCTGACACTGCGAGAAACCAACCAGAGACAAGATCAGGAGGGCTATCATCCAGATGAAGAGTGGGAAAGCGGCTGGACCCGATGACATCCCATCAGAGGCCCTGAAAGCAGACCCGGCAATATCAGTGGAGATGCTTTTACAACACTCTTTGAAAAGATCTGGGGCAGAACTGAGATTAGATACCGGTAGACTGGAAGGAAGGTCATCAAGCTTCCCAAAAAAAAAGGTGACCTCAGTAACTGCAACAACTACAGAGGTATCACACTTCTTTCAGTGCCGGGAAAAGTCTTTAACAGAGTCCTCCTTAATAGGATGAAAGATATCGTTGATCCCAAGCTGAGAGACCAGCAGGCAGGCTTCTGGCAAAACAGATCCTGCACTGATCACTGATCCGTGGTTGACGGCCCATACCCCAGCTAGGGGTGAAGGGCAATGATGATGATGAATCCACAGCACTCCAGTCCATCAGTTAACATCTGGAGAAGACAAAAGCTGAAACAAATCCAGCATTAAGACGCTTTTAACTCTAAACCATAATCCATAATAACACTTCCTCCAGTGAAAAAGTGCATCTCCTGTTGTCTCTCACATCAAAATCCAGACACATGTTTGTTTAGAGCTGTTTAAACGCTGCTTGATCTGTGCAGATTTCTCTCCTGATTCACACCAGAACACTTCCTTCACTGCAGGAAGTGTTATTATGGATTATTTTAGCTGACTGTATGCGGTTCAGTTTCATTCACACAGTCTGGAAATGTGACACAGTCAGTTTGTTTATAAAAGTGTCGTCGTCACTATGTGAATGTAACCATGTATTAACTCTAAAACAGGACCGATGGCTCTATATTGCACACACGTAGCCACAGACGGTCTCAGTCTGCTCCTGATCTGTCTGTATGTTATTAATGCAGTTGTCCGTCTCAAACATGGACTGTGGGAATGTCTGTGAGTCTCCACACAGTCCTGGATGACAGACGCTGCCCTCTGTCTGATTCTCATGCTGCTGCTGCTGCTGTGGTGTGATAACAGTCTTCTGTCATGGTCTCACACACACACACACACACGGCCTCATGGTGCTTTCTTGGAGCTCAAAGACGCCACTTCAGAGACAGAAATGCCAGAGGGCTTATCTTCACACACACACACATGCATTATGACCTCACACAGGCATACACACACAAACACAAACATGTATTCAAACACATAGTGTTCAGCTGTTTCAGAGAAAATCACACACACACACACACACACACACACACACCTGAGGGCAGATTTATGGAGCATTCTGTAAATTCATGTAAATTGCTCATAACTATACTTGACATTACTTTTTAAATTCTATAGTTACAACATAATTTTCAGCACATATAAGCACAGACACACACCAGACACATTCACTCTAGAGAGAGCACAAATTAATGCAACAGACGCTTAACTTGATATTTTTCTGTCAAAACCATAGTGCATCTGATCAGCAACTTTGTAATGCATTGTAATGTGTTGTTCCCTTACTAAAACTATGCATTTTATAGACATTTTATTTATACATTTTTAAGACGAATGCCTCATGAGGGTTAAGAAACTATTTGAGATCCTCAGTGCATGCAAGAAATGCATTTAGGAACATTCTTACTTGCATCTTAGAATTAATGTCTTAACCTCTTTCTGAGGTTTTGGCTTCTCTCAGACGCAGAAATCTGCTCACACTAACAGAGAGTTTGTTGGCTGTTTTATCACAGATGGCAGCGCTGAAATGCCACAGAAACTGCTGTGAGCTTTTGAAAAGGCGCTTGACTTTTCTAATTGCGCTCGAGGCGTAGGCAACACACTCTACCGCGTTTCCACCGTATAATTTCCTCACACCCCCATGTTTAAATACACATACAATCTGCCAGCAGCCGATCAAGAGGCTCTCTAGGAGAGCGAGCGCTCCTCGAAGTGGCTTTTCTCCTGAATTCAGACGGTTGATTAGAAAGCAGAGGAGTGGATCGTGGCTGGTATTGAGACTGTATGAATGTTTGATGCGGTTTTATGAGACTTTAGCACTGTCGGATACTATTACCACTAACCTCATCAGTCGTGCCACTTTCAGTACATCAGACCCTGAGCGATTAATATTTCATGTTGCATCTGTCTAATCGTGGAATCAGTTCACACATCTTCATCTGGCCTGAAGCTTGATCGAGTCTAAATGGCCCTTGTTTCTGCCCTGATGACTTAATTAGGTCTGCGATGGAAGTGTGAAATGAATTCCATCCGTTGTGCTGTATACAGCGGCCGGATCCCGATGAACCGAGCCTTCAGCGTCTCTGCTTTCAAATCTGGAGCATGAGATAAAGCCGGCCTGCTTGAGTTCTGCCCAGGGGGATTGTGGGAAATTGAGGCAGCTTTTTTTGCACACTCTGTTTCCCCAATTTTGCTGGCGGTTCAAGGAAAGGACAGTGAACAGACACTGTGTGTAAGACTAACTCATCAGCTCGAGCCGTGACAGATCAAAGAGCTCAGCCAAAGTTCAAAGCTGTCGCTGACTGTATATATATATATGTGTGTGTGTGTGTGTGTGTGTGTGTGTGTGTGTGTGTGTGTGTGCATCGATATTCATCTGAGGCTGGTGCTTGTGATATTGCAGCACTTTTATTAAATCGACTATTATTTGGGGACAGCGGGTCTTTTGTAATTTGGTATAATGAGCTGTGAGAATACACTCAAACTTAAGCTCAGAGTGTGCACTTTAAGCCCATATTCATTATGTAACTTTAACTTGAATATGTTTTGGTCAGCAGCTAAAATAATACATATTGTGCCTGTGTCCAAATATATATGGACCTGACTGTGTAAGAGGCAAGCTGTATGATCAAATTTGACTTAATACACTTACAAGAATAAAATAATGCATGATTGATGTTTTAAAAGCACACCATGGACATAAAACAGAATCACTCAGACAAGCCTTTAACACAGTCTCAGTTCATTTCACTTTTCAGTTTCGGTTTTCTTTAAAGTTCATTCATTATGTGTTTTAATATGTAAAAATGTATGCAATCTTCTGTTGAGCTCTCTTCGGTTCAATTCATTTCGAGTTTTCACATTATAGCATAAGCCAAAGTTCTTGCCAGAGCCCTGAAACAAACAAAGTGTGAAAACCTCCTGAAATGAATTTCGCTAAGGCTGTAAAATGCACTAATCCTCACAATACGCCGCATTACCGACAGAACGGCTGAACACGCAAGCAGCTTTCTAGCTTAACACGAGAAGCGTTACAGCCTCTTAACAGAGTTCATCTGCAGTGCTGAAGAGCTGATCTGTGTCCCTGCAGCACAGAAGCAGTCATCAGTAGCACAGGTATATTTGTAGCAATAGACAACAATACATTGCATGGGTCAAAATTATCCTTTTTTATGCCAAAAATCATTAGGATATTAAGTTAGGATGATGTTTCATGGAGATATTTTGTAAATTTCCTACTGTGAATATATCAAAACTTAATTTTTGATTAGTAATATGCATTGCTAAGAACTTCATTTGAACAACTTTAAAGATGATTTTCTCAATATTTAGATTTTTTTGCTCCCTCAGATTCCAGATTTTCAAATAGTTGTATCTCAGACAAATATTGTCCTCCTAACAAACCACACATCAATGGAGAGATTATTTATTCATCTGTCAAACAGGTTGACCTCGCTGAATCGGCTCTGATCAGTGAATTGCTGGTGGATTATTATTACTGCCATCATATAACGAGCACTATTCACACTTAACCCTTAAATCCATAAATGTTTCACTAATCATTATTACATATTCAGGTCTTTACCGACCTGGACCTATATATCCAACACGGATGGAGCTCTTACTGCTGCAATAGCAAAACAAACACTCTTGATATTTTAAGAACAATTACAGAAGAATAAACTTAGAAGGGCTTATATTCACGATCTCAACCACGTTCTCAACCACATCTTTTTCATTGACTTCAAAATCAATATTTTGATCACCGGCAGCTGATGATATTGTTTTGTTTTATGCCTGCGGTAATTATGAGTGAAACATCACGTCGTTATTGTGTATCAAACAGTGCCACCTCGAGGAATAATGATGTATTGCAGTGTTGAGTCATCAGATATGTAAATATAGTTGCGCAGGAAATATATTCTTACACATTTGCATACCTTGGGTCTCCCTGTAAAATTAATCAGAAAACAGGCAACTGAGCCCTTAGCCATCTTCAAGAATCAGCTGAAAACACATCGCTTCCATCTTTATTTGACCCTAGCACTCTCTATTCTAATTCTATTCTTAAAAAAAAAAAAAAAAACTTGCTATGTGTACTGCGTAACTGAGTGCGTTTATCGGCTCATAAAACGCCTGACAGCACAGTCAACAAACCGCCGGCTTTATTCCGGACGCACAGACAGTTTGGGTCGTTCTCCCGTCAAGCGCTGAAAGCATCCAATGCCAAATGAATCACAAGTGCGTTTGCTTTGAATTTCAGAGCCGTGGCTTGTATCCGTCCGGAGGAGCTTTTGTTTGTGTGTGCTGTTTGTTTGGGGTCGAGCTGTTTCTGTCAGGGAGAAGATGCACGGAAAGCAGAATGAAAGGATTTGTAGCTTGTTTAATTAATAAATAGACTCGGTTCGGGGCTTAAGTGACGGTGACGTCTCATTTCTAACTCCCAGTGTACACCGACTCGCTCTGTGCTGTTTTTAATTAACTGGCACTGCAGAGTTAATTCATGGACAGAAGCGGTCACTGCGAAGAGTCGAGATGCGAGAAGCTGCAGCAATGCACTGTGGCTGGTGTTGCGAGAGAATTAATAAACACAAATACACTCGACGCTGCACTCATGTTTCTGTCTACTGAAGATAAATTAGTCAAATACAGACATAAAAGAAGTACCAAACTGTATTTCGGAAAAACCATGGCCATTAGTAGAATAGTTTTGCAATGCTTTTCTCTAAAGTACCTTAGGCTACAGTGTTAATAACATGGTAATAACATGGTAATGACATGAAACAGTTCCATTTCCTGTCATTTCTGTCCTTCAGGTGTTATTTGTGTGTGCTTTATGGAAATGCACAATATGTTGGTAAAATATATGAAAACATTTAAATTATTATATATAATACATTATAAAATACTTTTTTTAATGCATTAATTATAGTTTGTAATGCACCTATAATGCATTGCATGATCTCTTGTATCTCTTGAATAATTGTAACTACAGTTATAATGCATTATAACACTTATCAATTTATTGTTACTGTCAGTTCAAATGAAATTAATTCATTCAGAAAGTATAATGCATTAAACCACGACAAACAGTCCTTCAAATATTAACATGCATGTTAACTTTGGCTATAATTGTTTATGAAAATATATAATGCATTACAACATGCATTATGAAATGCGTTATAATGCATTATACATAAAGGCATTAATAGTTTAATAACACTGTTAAATTAACTTTTAACCTTAAGCAAATCTCAGAATGAATATCCATTTTTCATGTTGTATATTTTTTTTATTGATGAATTAATTCACTTTTAGCATTTAAAATGATTGAATTATGTTTTCAGTGTTTTTAATTTATTTGGTCAAAATGTTACATACAGTGCCCTCCACTAATATTTTGAATAAAAGATCAAAAGGATTATTTTCACAGCTGCCTTTGCTCATGATTACCAAGGGTGCCATTATGAGTGGAGGGCAATGTAATTTTAATTTCAGCCATTTATTTAGTTATCATGTCCCGTTTATTTCTATAGCATTTTATACAATACAGTTTGTTTCAAAGCAGCTTCACAGAGATAAACAGGAAAATAACAGTTCGTAGGACACATCTTAAGTGCTACTTGCTGATTAAGGACCTTGTGAAGTAATCCCAGAAGGTGCTCTTTGGTTGGGTTTGAAGCAATCCAAAGCACTTCTTCTGGTCCCCAAAAAAGTTTCTGGCCGTCTCAATAAACACTGAAAGTGCCTTAAACTCTGCACATGATGCATTTCAGCCTTTAGGTGACTCACTCTTTGAAGGCTGAAATGCATCAGTGTGCAGAGTTTTAGGCACTTTTAATGTTTATTGAGATGGCCAGAAACTTTTTTGGGGACCAGAAGAAGTGCTTTGGATTGCTTTGGGGTTAGTGATCATATAATTATTAGTATTAGCCAGATTTACAATACTGTGCATATTTAAGTAAGCAGGTATTTTGGTTTGTGAACATATGAGCAGCTGGATGAAGGGATTTCTCATCTCTAGACGAGGGCTTTGTGACTTTGTCTTTCACTCTGTTAAATGTGCAATTTAATTTCTAGCTATTATAACACTGTTGACCCAGAAATACGGCCCAACGGGTGTAAACCAGCATCCACAGAGCCTCATACGCTCTCAGAGCTGTTATGATATGGATCCGCTTCTCTGGTAAGTGAGTGGGATGATTTTGAGAATAGATTTGCTGTCACCGGATGGGTGCGTCTCGGCACGATTACATCCAGCAAAGCTGCATTAATAGAGAGAGAGAGAAAGAGAAAAGTGCACTGCTTCATGCTGTATAAGACCCTGTTTATTGTCTCTAAATATCACCCCAGACAAGATCTGACACGTGTGTAATGAAAGCAGCATACGGAGGTGCTACAGTGTGTGTGTACTCCTGATGAACCGTATAGTCTGGGGAAAAAATAATAATAATCATCTGAATCACACAGATATCTGACCGTCTTTCCTAGGAGTCGACTTGTTGCATTCTAAAAAAAATCCAAGAAAGAGTTTGCATATGTACTTTTGTGTGTCTCATATTTGATTCAGGCCTTTGTGGCTCATATAGTCTGGAACATGGAGAAAATAAAACCTCTCCGTTTGGTACAGATGCTGATATTTCTGTGATGAGATTCTGATGCTTGTGATGTAAAAACTGATCTCAATATGAGTCTGTGCTCTGTATCTGCAGTAATGTGTCTCAGTAAGATGAGATGTAAATGATCCAAACATATAATGCAGTGATTGAGAGATGAAGAAATAAAGGCTCCTCAGAAGATGTGAGATGTTCTGGAGGCTTGTGAAGATCATTCCTCCCGCTGAGGAACAGTGAAAGTAAAGATTCTGGAAACAAAAGCTCCTCAAAAGATCCTGAGGATCAGATTTGAGACTCTAAAACATGATTGATGGAGAATCAAGTAAAGCTGAGCTGCTTCAGTCCAGTAAGAGTTCATCTGGAGATATTACTGCAGTTATTCTGACCTTCACTTGATCAAAATCACTCAAGATCTGACACCAGAAGCAGCAGCTGAAGCTGATTACACTAAAAGAGCTCTGACTGGATAAAAGCTCTACACTATCAGATGACAGAAGAGATGAGGAGATTGTGTGAAAGTTAAAGAAACACAGTTTTCTAGGGTGAATCCTGAGGTCTGTAGGTGTTTGTGTTTGACAGGCAGAACCCTGAGTGCTCTCCTTCACTGTTTGTTTCCTGGTTCCTTCCTGTTTCCTGTTTCCTGTTTCCAGTCTGTGACTGTTTGCCCTGCTGACCTGATCCTGCCTTCACTGACGCTCCTGTCTCCATCTCTCCTGCCCTCCCTCTGTCTCTCTCTCTCTCTCTGGTCCTGTGCTTCTGTCTGCAGTAGAGATTAAGGTCATTAAGGATCTGCCGTGGCCTCCTCCGGTCGGGCAGCTCAACTCCAGTCCTCCGCTGATGGAGGCTCCGTCCTCTCCGGGAGACCAGCTCCAGCACGGTGGGTCCAGCCTCATCCATCACGTCCTCCAGACCCCAGCACACACTCGAGTACTAGTCTTCACAGACGGGGCTTAGTCTAAACCAGGATTAGGCCATAGTTCAATTAGGACATTCAAGTCATTTTTATAAACTTGACTTGAGATAAAAAAAAAAAAGGCACTGATATATTTTAAGATCAATCAGTGCAAGTTTCATTTTTTTATTTTTTTTTAGTGGAAACAGCTCAGACTTACAATTTAGTCTGGGACTAGGCTTAAGCCTTGTCTGTGAAACTGGAGGTTTGAGTATCTGCTAATGAGACTTTATTTCTCATAATTGCTGCTTATTTCTCCTAAATTTCCTAAATCTCAGAATGTCACATTTAATTTCACAGTATGACTTTAAATGTGTGCTTTCAGTTTCTTCTTCTTCTATTCTTAGGCAGAAATTAATAGATTTTTTTCTTCTTCTTCTTCTTATGAAATAGTTTTTTACTGCATTTATTTTGATTTAGTGATTTTAGGGATTTTATTGTTTTTTTTTTTTTTTTTTTTATTTGTTTGTTTAATTTATTATATTTTTATTTTTGGGGGGGTTAATTTTTCTGTTTAAGTATGTTAAGTATTAAGTATATTAATTCTGTTTTGTTTTATTTATGTATTTTTTTTATTTTTTTTTATTTTTATTGTAATTCTAAATAAATTCAGCCTTTTGTTCCATTTTCATGAATAATGTCATCTATAATGGGTGTATTTGACTTTCTCTGTTGAGGATAGTTGTATCGTGCTGTTCTGGCTCTTAAAAACAGGTGAAGAGCTTTTCTCATGAAGCACATATGCTCAGATAAAGTTAATGGCTGCTGTGAGATTTAAGCCTCTTTCTTGCACTACGGTCCAGATTTAGCATGTGCTTCCAGTGAAGCAGAAAATGACTGAAGGCTTGAGTCCAGAAACACTTCTGCTCAGACGTTTAGTGTTTCTTCACAGTTCACCACCTCCACGTGACCTCGCCTGCGTACGGTCCTCAGACAGGGCACTGAGGAGACACGATTGTCCCGTGGAGGTTACAGATGTTCAGATCCGTTGACTAGGATTCACGTTTCCATTTCAGGCATGTTTTGGAAAGCTTACGCTCACGTGTCGCCATAAAAGCAAAGAATGCTTGAAAGTGGTGTTGTGTGTCAGCGGAGAGCAGATTTATGTGTGGAGCAGGTTTGTGTTTCTGCGTGTGGATCTGAGCACATCGAGCAGCTGTAAATGAACCTGGATTGATCCTTTCCTCCGGAGATTAACCGTAAGACGATCCCGTCGCTCCACTTCCTCGCAGGAATCAGCGGGTTAAAGGGAGGTTTCACAGAGAGCAGGCAAATACACTGTCTGATCCACACACTACTAAAACACTTCAGATACTAACATTATTGTGCATTCACAAAAAGCTGAAACAATTTATTAAATGTAAATTTGAACTGAACTAAAACTGAAACAGAAATTAAACTATACCTAAACAGTAATATCTAAAAACTGTAGAACTATTGAAAACATTTGTAATAATTTAAATAAATCCACCTATTTCAACTTAAAAACTTCTATATATATAAACCTTGCTATGTGTACTGTACAAGACTCATAACACTTGCATATTATTGCTCTTTTGTTGGTTTTGATTGCTTCTACAGTAAAGCGTCTGCTAAATGACTATATGTTAATAAAAGATATGCTAATAAGCAAGTTAATAGTGAGAATTGGTCCCTAAGTGTTACTGTATCTGAAAGCACTAAAACCATTCAAAGCATTTTGTTACTTTAAATAAGGCTGAAATGAAGTAAAATATAAATATCAAATTAAATATTTACATAGAAATGTCAACTGAAATGAAACCACAATTAAAATAAATTAAATTAAACCTAAATATTAATATCTAAAAACAATATTAAAAAAAAAAAATCACATTTATTGTTGTTAATTGAATTAAAAATGTAAATATTAGCTGAATCTTGAAGGCCTTGAAACTGAAATGTTTAAGTAGAAAAACTAAAACTGCTAAATGAAAAAAACTAAACTAAACTTCCATTTAAACATAACAAAAATGAATGAAAATTACAAAAGCGCATAACAAAATTAGTAAACTAAGTAACTAAAATTGAAATGAAAACTAAAAAATATTTTAAAAAAATTACATTTAGTTGTCATACTTATTAATTTGATAATTTGTATTCATTAATTTGTTTCTTTCCGTCAGATGTAGGCGGTGGATTTGTTCACGAGTGCTGCTTTTAAGCTGATTTGAGTCTCTTCTGTTGATGCACGTCTGAACACTCTGAGCAGTAGTTAACCTCACTAATCAACCCGCCGGTTACTACACTACTAGTCAACCACCTCCTCGTTTATTCCTTTGTTCAGAGATGTATAGCACCTGACAACCTGTCGCATCAATCTGACGAGATTCTCATTTTTGCAGCTACTTGATGGGCCAGAAATTACATTTGCATATAAATATGGTCAAACTCTTTTGTTTGCGCCGAGAAGAGCCGGAGCTTCTTTTGTTTTGGCGTCTGAATTAATTGTTGCTGCCTTCCGGGCCCTTTCTTCTGGGCTCATATCTGCCTCGTGTCTCTGTAGAATATGAAATAATAGAATTAAAAGCGATGTAGATTTCATTGTGCGCGTGTGAGTGTGGGGTTCAGCCCGCGGGGCTTTTGTGCAACACACGGACTGTATTCCTGGGGTTTAATGAAGGCTGACTGTAGTTAATCACAGCAGACGTCAGAGATCTGAACTGCAGGCTGTTCTCCGAGCGCGCTCTCTCCTGAAGGAACTTCCATCAGTCCGTTAGTACAAATGAGAATTAATTAGCAGCTTTTAAATCAGAGAGAGTAACCCACGCTGAGTGTTTGTTGTTTAACGTGTTATCTGCTTCAGTGACTTCAGTGTTTTTATTCATCTGAAGATTCTTTTCCTTTAAAGTTAGAGTTGAGAATTGACAGGAGAAATTCTGTTCTAAACTGGATCAGAAAAACTCGATGTTATTAATAATAATAATAATAATAATAATGACAATGAATATAATTAGCCTATGCACTTTGTTAATATCAAAAAATAATATTAATCTTAATATTAATTACTGTAGTTGTTGTTGTTCTTATATTCTAATAACAATAATAATAGATTATTTAATAAAAAAAATAACACAAATAATAATAATAACAATGTTTTTCTACTACTACTAATAATAATGTTGTTGTGTGTGAGAATAATAAAACATTAAATATTATTTAAATAATTGACAATAATTGATTTATGATTTAGTGTATATTTCATGGTCATAAACAATTTGGAATTATATCAGGCAATTTTTGTTTTACGCCATGAAAGTCGTTATACTGTACTTTCTTTAGACACGTACGACATTTGGAGAAATAATCATGAGTGGAGCTACAATCAAAGATTAGTGTTTTTATGTAGAAATACATAGGCTGATGGTGAATCTTTGAGCAGACAAACAGCGAATCGATTCACGATTACATTTGATTTGATTCGATTAACAATTTGATTATTATTATTTATAAGATATTCTTTTACTTTGAATTAGCTACAACAAATCAAGTACACTGCTGTATAATAATTAATCATTTGTAATCTATAATTATTTTCCTCATGGCAATTTTATTATTGTTTTATATAGACCCCTTAATCGCCTACGTCACTGTGACGTCACCGCTCTAGCGTGGAGGCAAAAATATAAGGAAGAACTCATAGCATGCGCGCTAAAAGTTTGAGTTTTGACTTTAAAATGTCGTCTTGTTGTGTTTTTTTTTTGGCTGCCAAATAGAAGGAACAGCACTTTTGGTTCAAAACTAAAGTTTCACAGGGATCACGGCCGACATTCCTTCACAGAAATCAAGAAGCACATTGTGGTTTGAATGCAATACGGCGTACAGACTAGATAGAGACTATCATAAATAATGCTCGTGTTTGCAAGTGCACACTTCATATTAGGTAAAATAATCTATGCATGTGTACTGGCCTGTGTTGGTTTTATCTAGTACAAATCAGCAAGTTTATGTTTTATTAGGTGAAAAGTCGCCAACCTTCAGCGCCACTAGCTAGCTTAAATGGTAAACAAATACATACAGCGATATGTGTGTGCCATCTTTGACTTGTCTCTTAAATAATCCACATTGCTAATCATTAGTTAGCCCAGCGATAGGTTACAGATTAGACATTAAGCCTTGACAAAATTCCCCAAACCACCCGAAAGTAATTCATATGTTGTCAGGAAATATCAATCATGGTTTTAAAATGTTTCCAATGAGAACAAGCAAGATA